>NC_065410.1:9003954-9306984 GCF_024362695.1 Pectinophora gossypiella
CAAAAGCTCCGCTGAATGATGGGACATCAACCTGCTTCACAACCACCTGGTTGTAGAACACCTACAACACAAAACATACATGATAAACAATCATCAACCACCTCTATTTGTAGATGCCTGTCATGATCTAAGTATGTATGTTATTCAAGTGAAATTAATAGTAGTAGTTTTATTTATTAGCCTGGAACAATCCAGGCACAACCTGGGACAACCCACTGCTGCATAGTAGTATATTAAAGCAAGAATCCTTTCAATTTATACCTACTTAGGAACATTAAGATTATAAAACCAACAATACTATTCCAAAAAAGAACCCCAAATTTTTTTGTATGGATACCTTGTTGCCGGCAGCGAATGTGAGAGCCATTTCTCCCTCCTTGGGAGCCTCTTTGGGTGCCTTGGCGGCGTATGTGCGGACCTGGAGCCCCACTCCCCTCAAAAAGCTGCGCATTGCCATGGCCATTCTGTAGCAAAAGAATTTTCATTAAATTACACTCGTTCAAACTACAGGACAGTCAAATAACCTAAATATTTCCAACTAAACTTATTGTACCCCTCGTTACACTCACACTCTCAAAATCTACATAACCTAACCCTGTATAAAAAATACAACATTTTCACACAGATCTCTTATAAGAAAATAATACATGAGCCCGATATAACGATTTCTTCATTAAATCTCTGCTGAAAACCTTCAAAACAAGCAGAGGTTCCGCCAGATTATGTAATAATTTCACAAAGAACAAAACAGATGTAAAAAGTTGTTAATGCCATATGTAAATGAAGAATTAACAAATATTGTAGGATTATTTAGCACTTACATTTAACTATGAAGTATTTCTAAGGCCGTAAGAAGAAAATTAGATGAACTCGGCTAACACGCACGGCAAAACGCACCCCTTGAGCGATTGATTGACAACGGTTGACAAATTATATACTCGGACTTGGGTTGACAGTTGAAGTTGATGAAAATATCAGCCAATGATTGACAATTACCTACTTGTGTTACTATAAGTAAAAAAATAATCAAATGATAAAATAATCGTTATCGCCGACCTCGACCCGACATGTCAGGTCATAGATGTTTTTTTTTTTTTTCAATAAGAAAGCATAGAGTATCAATCCGGAGGTGGTTCCATAGACAACAAATATCATATTGATAATTATCATATCAAAAATAGCGCGGGAGAACGCGAAACAAAATAATTTTGTGAATGACAGCTTCATTATTAGAATTTATTTTCTATATTGTTACAGATTTTTGTGATTTTGTCCAATTGTGTATTACTTTTATTTCAATTAATGTTTTAGTGTGACATAAAGTGTTCTTATAGCGCTACTGAAATGGTTATTGATGGGTTAGATCCTGTAATTCTATCAAAACTAACTTCTCAACAAGTGGAGCAAGTAACTTGCATAGAATGGTTTGTTTACCAATAATATTAAATCAGATTTTTATTTTAAGAACTTCATAGATGAAGGTTTATATTCTACACATTTAAAGTACAATATACAAGATTTAAAATTCCTAACCTTAATTTTTAAAATTCTTTACACGGTTCTTTCTGTTGTGCTTTTTAATCATTTACTTTCTGTAAAATTTTTGATACATCTCAAATTATGTCATTTACCTATATTTCATTCAAATTCATTATTTTACTTTCAATTGCATTTCATGTTATGTTCAGAACAACAATCATAATTTGCACTTGTAACTATTCCAGTTGTAAGTACTTCATAGCCCCAGCCACAGCGGCGTGTGGGCACTCACTCTGCCATGCTTGTTGGAAGGGTCGGCGCTCCTGCCACACTTGTGCAGCTCCTGTGGACAAAAAGACTTTGAAAATAAACATTCCACTGCAAACCCTCACTGAGCATGTTCACACTCTTAGTGACGCATTCGAAAAGCTTTTTAATGTCAAGTGTAAGTTCATTGTTTAATTTTTATATATTTTTTTTTTTAATTTAACTAATACCTTAATAACCCTACGATACCTTTAAATTATTCTGGGGTCTTTTTGTAGCATGTGCAATATTAATAGCATAGCTGACTGTTTTTTCTTTTCATAAATCTAGTCATGTGAACATGCTTTAGATTAATGCCAGAGATACCTATTGATAATTAAAGTCTAGTCTCTTCTCATCATCATCATCAGCCGTATGACGCCCACTGCTGGGCATAGGCCTCCCCCAAGGATCTCCACGACGATCGGTCCTGCGCTGCCCGCATCCAGCGGCTTCCCGCGACCTTCACCAGATCGTCGGTCCACCTTGTAGCGGGCCTACCCACTGAGCGTCGTCCGACACGTGGTCGCCACTCCAGAACCTTTCCGCCCCATCGGCCATCGGTTCTCCTCGCTATGTGTCCTGCCCACTGCCACTTCAGCTTTGCAATTCTTCGAGCTATGTCGGTGACTTTAGTTCTCCTGCGGATCTCCTCATTTCTGATTCGATCGAGCAGGGAAATACCGAGCATAGCTCTCTCCATTGCCCGCTGAGCGACACCGAGCCTCCTCACGAGACCCATAGTAAGCGGCCACGTCTCACTGCCGTAGGTCATCACTGGCAACACGCACTGGTCAAAGACTTTCGTCTTGAGACACTGAGGTATTTTGGACGAGAAGATATTCCGCAGCTTCCCGAACGCTGCCCATCCGAGTTGGATCCGACGAGAGATCTCTTTCTCGAAGTTGGACTTACCTAACTGGATTATTTGTCCTAGGTAAATGTACTGGTCTACAACTTCGAGTGTAACGTTCCCAACCTGAACTGGAGTGGGTGCGACATGGTCGTTGGACATAATTTTTGTCTTTGCCATGTTCATGCTAAGACCCACTCGTTGGGATGCGTTACTGAGATGCTCGAGCATGGTGTTCAGGTCTTCCAGGGTCTCAGCCATTAGGACTATATCATCGGCAAATCGAAGGTGCGTCAGGTACTCGCCGTTGATGTTGATGCCAAATCCTTTCCAGTCCAGAAGCTTAAAAATATCCTCCAATGCAGCAGTGAACAGTTTCGGAGAGATGACATCTCCCTGTCTCACTCCTCGCTGCAGTTGGATCGGATTAGAGCTCTGGTTCTGTACTCGAACTGACATAGTGGCATTTTGGTAGAGGTCCCTTAGCACTTCGATGTACCTATGGTCCACTTGGCACCTCTGAAGAGACTGCAACACCGCCCAGGTCTCGATCGAATCAAAGGCTTTCTCATAGTCCACAAACGCCAAGCAAAGTGGCAGATTATACTCTTCGGTCTTCTGTATAACCTGCCGCAGCGTATGGATGTGGTCTATGGTGCTAAAGCCTTTTCGGAAACCGGCTTGTTCGGGAGGCTGGGAATCGTCAAACCTGCAAGCGAGACGATTCGTAATGACCCTCGAAAACAACTTGTAGACATGGCTCAGAAGCGAGATAGGTCTGTAGTTCTTCAGTAGGGCTTTATCACCTTTCTTGAAGAACAAGATCACCTCGCTTCCGCTCCATGCCCTCGGCGTTTTGCCCTGAAATATGACGGAATTGAAGAGCCTTTGGAGGACTTTAAGTATTGGCGTTCCGCCCGCTCTCAGAAGTTCTGCTGTGATTCCGTCATCTCCTGCCGCTTTGTTGTTTTTGAGTTGTTTGAGGGCCATCCTAATCTCGTACAGGCTGACGTCCGGGATATCTTCAGTGTAGTGTCGGGTAAGCTTGGCTCGAGGGTCTCGAGCCATGCTTTCGCCTGATGTTTTCGTGGAATATAGCTGTCTATAGAAACTCTCAATCTCCCTCAGGATTTCGGGAGTCGACGAAATGATTCTGCCGTCCTCAGTTTTCAGTCTCGCTAGTTGACTTTGCCCAATAGACAGATCTTTTGCGAACACCTTGGAGCCCTTGTTCCGCTCTATAGCCTCTTTAATACGTTTAGTATTAAAGTCTCTTCTCAATTGGCTATCAATTTATGGCAATTTTGCAAATAAAATCTTTTAACACTTAAGTGAGTAATATAATATCCCTTATTTTCTTTTACAGTAGATGAATTTGCATTGGATTTCCCAGAAGTCATGCAGTCAAGTGATCCAACTAAAAATGTGAAAGACTGGCTGGCAAGCTCACAGAATCACTTCTCAGCTCCAGTTCTAAGTTCTCAGACATCTGAACAAGACCAACATCAGTCTGTAGAACTTTCTAAAAGTAAAATCCAAATTCACACTCATAAAAAGAAAACTGAAAGTCCTGAAAAAGTAGTTCAACCTCCACAACCTCAAGAAGATTGGGATAAAATAGAAGTCTTACCTGATACTGAAGATATTCCACAAAAGAATAAGGAACATGGTATTGGTCCCATGGATTTAGAACCATTTTTCTTTGATGAAATAGAATATTCAAATGACAATCCTCGTAGAAGTTCCAGAAAGAGAGAACTAAAAACATCTGACACAGATCCACCAAAACGAGATGTCTCCGTTGATAAAAATAGTGCAAAGAACTCTAGTATTGACACTGATAAAAAGTCACTTAAAACCAAACAGACTTGGAACAATGTTAAAAAGATGAGAAAGGAATTTAGCCGATTAAATAAAAAGAATAAAAGTAAATTAAATGTTTCAATTGAAATGTGCAAAAAGGCTCAAAATGCTGCAAATAAAGCTAAACTTGTGGCACACCAAACTGATTCAGAACAGGCATTATATAATATTGATGACAATACACCAGTTGTTGGTAAAAAACAAGCAGAAAGTAGTGACAAATCTAACCCAGACAGCCATATTAAAATGGCGAGCTTATTAAGTGCAGGTATTAATGAAAAAGACAAAGAACAAGGAGGAAAAGCTGATAAAACAAAAAATTCTCAGAAAAAAGCAACCGATGAAGATATACAAATGGAAATGGAAAATATGGAGAATATAGAGAAGGTTGCTGACACTCTTCGAAACAATGAGCCATCTACAAATCTACATTCAAGAGACGATAATGGTGAAGCCAATATGAATAGTAATAGTGCAAAAGCCCATATGCCATTTATTAAAAAAAGTTCATTATGTCAAAAAAAATACAACTTAGATGACAATAGTGTACAAATTACCCAAAATGAAGTTGACACAAATCCTAAGAACGTAAATACAGATGACATAGAAATTTCTATAAAAATAGGAAGTACAATTACTAACATAGTTATAAAAAATAAAAAAACTGATGTAGAGTTGAAAGTCAAAACAGACCGTGAAGTGCAAACGTCTTTAGGACCATATTGCCTATCTAATAAAAATGATATAGGATGTTCGCCACTTAAATCTGTAAATGTTCAAAATATTGAGGTAAATGTTGACGAAGGGAAGAAAGTAGTTTTGAATAAATCTGCATCAACAAAGAAACACACAGCTTCAGCAGATACAGCTACAGCTACCGCGCAGTTTGAAATTACTGATAGTGTAGAAAAAGAACTCTCAGATGTAATGGATTGCATAGAAACTAAAAGCAATAAAAACAAAATGACACAAAAGTTAACATCAGTAGTTGCTAAATCTTCTCAAGTAAAGGAATCTAAATGTTCTCAAATAAAAGAAGGTGGAGACAATGAACAAGCAGTTGCTGAAGATATGGAATATTTAAATGATATAGATATATTCAATAGTGGTTCTGTTAAAGAATCTAATGTAAAACTGCTTAAAGATACAAAATATGCGCCCTCTGAAATTTTGATGCCTACAATGAAAAGTAAGAAATCTCAAAAGGTGGTTGATAAGAGAAACAGAGGTGTAAATGATGATATAGAATTACCTAGCAGCAAAAAGCAAAGAATTGATTTGGATGAGTCCGATAAATGCGAAAATGTTGCAGCTATACAAACACAATCTAGACCTGTGGCAAACGATAGCGAACCTATGAATTACGACGCGGTAATGAGCCAGGTGTTTGCTACTATTGATGCCGAAATTAAAAATACCGATAGTACTAAGCATACACAGAACATTAGACCGAATGAAAGTGATCAAATTCAACAACCAAGTCAAATAATTCACAAGACACAAAATTTACCACGCAAGAATGCATCTGTAACTGAAGAACAGAACATTTCTAATGTAAAAGAAGTAACAAATCAAAAGTACAGTGAAAATGTGTTTTCTATGTTGGACAAAGATAGTGAGCCTCTTAATGTTTCTGGGAAGAACAACAATCAGGTGTGGACCTATAACAAGTTATATTATACTTTTACTACATATAATTACATTTGATTGTTATTTTTATCAAATAAACTTATGATTACTTCTCAGCTTCCCGGCAGCTCTACCCAACAACACATAGAGAACCTGCTTACACCAGGCATGTGTCGTGATTTAGCGTCACATGACTCTAACACTCAAATGGACAAAGACATTGAAATGATAGAACCTGTACTTGGAACTCCAGTGGTCGACAATGATGACTCAGACAAAAGTGTAGTTGAGGAGACACCACAAAAGTTTGTATTATTTTAATTTGTAATATTTTATCCACTTTTTGTTGTTGTAGGTTGAATCAGAACAGAACATTTTTTTATATTTTCGTAAACTTTTTTTCTTGTAGGAATGTCTCTTTTACAAAACCGAAACAAACAGATGCATTTAAAACCATGAATATTGAGAAGCAAAAGCCAAAAGATGTGGAAAATAAAATGTCAGATTCTCAAATAATAAGAAGCATAATAAACATTTCGGATACGTCGGTAGAAGCAAGTAAATTGAAAGACACTACCGTGATTGATATAGTCAAGAAAAAGCAGACTTTGGAGACCCCACTTACCATCAATAAATTCGTTAATCATATTAAACATAATTCTACGCCGGTAGCAAGGAAGTCGCTCAATTTCGAGAACGAAAATCTGGATGATCCAGAACAGACGTTATGCCCGACAACGACACAAGAAAAGGAATTTTTAGCTAAAGCCTTCGAACAAACGCCTACTTCTCCTGTAAAGAAGCCTTTACCGTTAAGGCAAATACAGAAAAAACTTGATAAAAAGTACTTTGTTGCGGGTTCGTGTTTGAGTTCCGCTGAAACCAGGAACTTAAAGGTATTATGTAATGAACGTGGCTGGACATACCTTGACAAATACACTAATGATTTAACACACCTTGTGGTGGGCGTGGATGAGGAAAACAAATCACAGAGGTTGGTGGATAGATAGATACACATCAAGTGAAACTTTTGTAGTAAATTACTGGACACTCAGGCACTCAGGCAAAATTAAATTAATTGTTCAGGAATTATCACTCCTGAACACACCTAATTTTATTTTAAGTTATATCTGCCATTTTCTTATCCGCCGAAAACGAAAGGGACGGACGATTGGCAGCTGATAATTAAAAAAAATGATTGAATTAATGAATAACTATGTGCTAAAATAATTATATCTTTAATTTGCAGATCAGTAAAGTATATGTGTGCCCTGGCGGCATCTAAATGGATTGTCTCTTACACTTGGGTCGAAAAATGCTTGCAATTGAAAACTTTCGTTGATGAGGTAAGCACTATCATTGTGCAATTTTGCCGTATATATCTCATGTAGATATATCTACACCATATGTATATCTTCCAACATGTATTTTTATATCAACTTCGCCAAGCGAGTTATAACTTAGCTGCTCTTTATGATGGCCGTTTTACATTTGTCCCACTCATGAAGTTTTGTATTAATTCATAACTACGTTAAAGGAGCAAATTGCTGTATGTATTATGTCAAAACGGCCATCATAGCGTGCCGCTAATTTAAGTATTGTGTGTCCATTTTTAAATAATGATCTTGCCTTCCCAGTTGCCTTACGAAGCCTTAGACGCGTGTGGCGAGCCGGGGCCTAGGCGTTCTCGTACTGCTGTTAAGAAAATCTTCGATGGAATGACCTTCTACTGTATGCCGCCGTTCAGTGTACTAGATGTTGACACTTTGAAGGTAATTATGTTTATTTTCTCGAAATTAGCATTAGGTAAGTGTCTATTACAAAGATGAGACGTCTCGAGTATTTATCAGAATTCTTATTGCACCTTATTTGAAAAGGCAGTTACAAACATAAAGAGAATTGCTATTATAAAATACTACATGGTCATTTAGGTAGTAGCCGGGACCGACTGCTTGCCTTCGAAGCACGAATCATCTTACTTTCGGACAATCGGGTGATTTACCAGCAATATCCTAGCCAAACTGGTGATCACAAAGTGATATGTCTCCACCGGGATTCGAACCCGGGACTTCCGGGTCGTGAGCCTATCGATCAACCACTGGGCCATAGAGTATTATACTATATACACATAGTTTTATTTATTTGCCCTTTTTTAGCAAATGCTAACAGTAGCTGGGGGTCGTGTGGTGGAGGACCCTCGCGGAGTCAAAGTCACTCCTGACAACTCTTCCAAAGCGGCACTCCTGCTGGCTGAACCGGAACACACGCAAGAGGATCGATTTGTTTGTAAGTCTTAACATTGTTATATTCTACGTAATTATATATTTTTTTTCATACCTAGGTACTTGTAAAGATTAGTGACAGACATGTCTTATGAAAGTAAATCGGGCAGTGGCATAGAACAAAGAATACGTATAGAACGGCAACTGTCCGCTCCGCACCAATTCGTATCGGGCGCTGACCTCACTCCGGGTCTTACTTTAGAATCGTAAGACCAAAAGTTATTTTAAAATAGAAACCCTATTGTTTAACTATCGTGTCTGAAAATCTCGGTCTTACGAGGTTAGTCTTACATGGCCGGGTTTCCACTGAAGCGGAGATGGGCGGAGAAGAGCGGAGATGTGCGGATTTGACCAATTACAGCGTTCGAGAGAGCGAAAAACGAAGTCGCTTTGTCACTCTCTCCCTCACGGTGATTGGTCGATTCCTGTACGTCTCCGCTCATCTCCGCACAGCTCCGCGTCAATGGAAACGCAGCCTAAGCCGCAAAGGAGTAAGGGACCGACTGTGTCTCGCTCGCACTTTCGCGTTAGGCGGCACACGATAAGAATTAGATTTCTGGAGTGTTCGGGGTGCCGATACATCACAGCATATTTGAATACACTGCACTTAATTATAACTGAAAATAATTAGTTTCCTTATCGCGTAGTCAATAGAGTTTGTTCATTTATCGCGTCCCGCGCGATATGCAGGCAGATTGCAATTGTTTTTCAATTTAATCGTGCCATAGAGACAGCCAATCAGCTCGCGATACCGAACCCGCCGGCGTGGTCGACGATTTCCCTCAATCAGCGCTTATCGCTATCGACCCACTAGGGTCGATTAATTCTTTCAAATATCTTTTCCTCTCAGAAGACGCCCTGAGCCGAAGTTCGCGCCCAGATGGGCACCCTACCGGGTGAGAGCCTTCAGCGCTCCCCATTCATTCGGCCAATTAGTTAATGCCATCTGCGGCAAATTCACAATAAGGCACGTCAAAAAAAAAAAAAACAAAAAAAACAATTTTATCGTTGTTTCACGCAACTGTTAACTAACAACTTAGAGCGAACGCAAGCATCATATATCTATAAATTTCTTAATGTTATTTCAGACCTGGCTATGGAGCATAGTGTGGTTCCAGTGAACTACGAGTGGGCACTCAACTGCTTAGGCACGTACACTGTAGGCAGCATACACGACCTGTTACTGTGTCCATCTACCCTGCTCCCGCCAGCTACCGCCAACTGGCCAGCCATACTACTGTTACATGAGGAAGATGACGATTGATGACGTCAAGAAAGGCCATTATAATGATTTAAAGAACTACCCAGATCAACACACACAACAAGCACATCACATCGTGAAGCACATAATGGCGTCTTGTTCATGTTTACTTCATTAGTACTACCCAAACAAAGAAATCTGTGACCAAAAAGATCGGATCATTTCGGCATCTTCTGAATTTTCCCACAAATTATTATCGAAGGCCTTTAATCACAGAGTTAAAACACACGTACAGATTTATAATGTATGTGCAACACACGGCTAATTTTGCAGTGATATAATCGCGATTGTAGAATTGCAAGAAAGGGGCTAGAAATAATGAATTAAAGTTACAATGAATCACAACAAAAAAAGGTGTCTATGTAATCTATATCTAATTATCTATTATTTTGACTGGTCCGCTGCAAAAATCGCCATGTTTGCACTTATTGAAGAATAAAAAATGTATTTTTTGTAAGGAATTAAATGTTACGTTTACATTTGTAAACTCATTATCATTATGTTTTAATAGTTTATAGTTGATAATAAAAAGAAAAAGTAAGTTTTTGTAAATAAATAAAAAATGTGATGTTACGGTATGAATATGAATAATAATCAGGTACAAGTAGTAATTAATTATAGTTATGGGCTTCAAAATCGAATACGATATATATAAAAAAAGAAGCGCAGTACCTGCTCTGGAAATCCACGCCCGCAATGATTTCTGGGGTAAGTAGAGACACAAAAATTTAAGATATACCTAATTTCGCTTCGTTAATTAACTACTTACTACCACAGAATAAGGAATAATGCTACGTATAGCACAGCGATTCTCCGCTCCCCGCCAGCGTCTGAGTTAGGTTTAGTTTACATCATCCGTTTAGTGTATGTAGTAGAAAAATCATAGTAATTTTCTACTGTCCGTCATTCTCAGGCTTCGATAAAGGTGGGTACTGACTGGTGTTACGAGGCGTAATGTAATGTGTTACACAGCGAGCGTTCGTGCTATTAGTACAGGGAAATAAGGCGTTCGTAGCGAGCATCAACACTGATTTTGATGACGTAACATTTATCGTGCTCGCTGCGAATGGTACAATACGCATCCGAACACCGGTCAGTACTCACCTTAAAATGCAGAGCGAAAACGCATTAATTGAGATGATGGATTTTTTTTACCCCAGTCCATGCATCGATCAACCGATTCTTACAAAGAGGATGTTCCAAGCGATTACTCACCTATGTCGGGTGAGATATCTCACTCGACCTTCACTATGTTCGAAGTTCGGTTTTGCTAGTCATATTAGAGCCTATCATAACATCGACCTGGGATAGACATTTAGGAGTCGCCGTCGCCGGACACGGCTTGGATGAGGATGATGATGATGATGATGAGAGTTAAGCTTACTTGACTAAGTATTATTTGTAATAAATAAGCCTACATCCGTTTCATGTGGTTATCTTAAAAACAAAGTTCCTCTTTTTCACCACGTAAGTATTACAACAACAAACGTGTCTTCAAAAACACGTGAGTTTGGTCAAATGAAGATTAATCGGTAAAGATTAGGCTTTGTAAATCGACAAGTAAACGATTTGTGACTCGACAATTTGGCCGATAACGGATAGGTAAGTATGTTTGTTTTGCTGATTTGATCCATATTATTATTATCAATATCCGATATTGTAAAGTAGCGTATTCATAAGTTATTATCACTAGTTAATACAATAACAATGACGACCTGTCATCATCGAAAAAACGTTTTGCAGCTAATATCTTCAAAAGGGACCTAGGTCAATGTGCAGATTTTCATTGCGAAGGAACCACGGGGATCCCGTGGATTTCCGTATGAAACCATTTTGTATCATCTGCGCGATGGATTTGAAAAGGCTCGCCTGAGCCAAAACTATCCCTGCATAGGTCATGATCAGACGGATGCAGGTCGTGTATATTTTCACCTTATTCCTAAGGGATAATTTACTACGCTTGTTAAGGGGACAGTGAAGACGGCCCATTACAAAAGCATCGCGATCACGCACACGTTTGATATGGGCCTTTGACATCTATCTAAGACTACGCCGGCCGAGATATTTTGACTTGCTCCTCCCAAGGGATTGGGTTGCGGCGAAAAATTATGGGATATAGAATTAAAAGGGATGTTTTATTTATCTTCACTAACAATGCATCCTTTAGATCAAGTTTGCTGAAAACCTTGGCTCCTGATAACACGTTAATAAGATCCTCTATGACTGGTAAGAGGAAGTCATCTAAGGACCATCTTGCTGACTTGGTGATCGTGGCGTGTTACCTCGATTCTCTCCTTTTGCGAAACCACTTGCCCAACGTTGCAGAATTCCGGTCATCACAACTCGATCGCAACACTAAGGATAAATGGTTGTGTCATCCACGAATAAAGCTAGTTCGGTATTTCGGGGAGATGACGGAGCCTTGTGGGACTCCGGCATGTATCGGATGCGGTGATGAGCGTCCCTTGCACAGCGCTACCGCTGTGGTAAGTAAAGGTTCGATTTGAGAGGGGTCAATGAATAGTACTTGCAAGTGTACTCGTAAATATAGCGTGTGTAGTCTACAAGTAAGTACGCGTGAAACATTAGTGTAAGTATACTTACTTATAGTTAGTACCTAACTACTATGTATTGTATTTATTTCTTGAAGGCCGTAGTTGACGCATACAATAAGTGATTATAATTATTACTCCAGCTTAAAATCCGTTGCGTCATACACATCATCATTAATAGAAAATATTTTCAAGAATAGATAAAATGCCTTAGGTAGGTATATTTTTAACTGTGATAGTTACAAGGTTACAGACAGGTTTAAATTTACTTAAATTCATTTATTGTAACATAATAATAAATACAATTTAAAAATACTTAGTAAGTACTTAAGTACCTAGGCGTAATTTACAGGTGAGTACACCTCCTAGTCTGAGAGCTCGAAATCTATTTTATCTCGTGTTATTTATGAATTATGCATTTATTGACGTATTTTAATTTATTATTTATATTGATCCAAGATGTAGATAAGATAAGATAGTGAGTTTAATTATTTTATAGAGGCAGCTAAACTTTCATTATAACGAAACAAAACATTCCTTCGTACAAAACGTACGCATACATAACTGTTCCTGCGGATTGAGTCAGATCTCTGCGGCTATAATTTCTGGGTACACAAACGCGACTTCGTCGGTCATAGGGGCGGCTCGTGACTCCGTGATAGGTGTACGTGACGTGGTCTTAGTATCGCGCCACTCGACCCGCCAATCCTCGCGGCCCGCGCCGCTGTCCGCGACCGGTCGCGCGACTGCCGCTCACAGCACCGACTTCGAGAGTTCGAGTGACGGCACTCCCGCAACGCGCGGTCCACAGTTCAACACGTGCTTTCCGCCGGTACCGGTCTCCAGATAAACTTTAATCACAGATTATTTTACCACAAATGTATAAAACAAGCGGCTCAGTGATAAACTCATCAGTATACCCAAGTATCAGTGAATAGTGAACGCGTTTAAATATTGGTGGATTGAAATTATCGGAATATTCGACGTAAGTTTTGCTGCGATTATTACTTAGGTACCTAATTATTTTTGAATTTTATACTAATTCCATTAACTTTCCGCGACATTCCGAATAGGTAAGTACCTACGAAATATAATTAAGAGTATTTATAGCTGAAATATAATAAAAATGCGATATAAATAGGTAGGTACTAGTATAAAACAATTTTTAAATTAGAAAGGTCATGTTTTCTTCCGCGCGTTTCAGTATTGTGCGTATGCAACTCCGACAAACATTGCAAAATATATCTACCTACTTGCAAATCTAGAAATTGTTGCAATGCAATATTGGAATTAGAATGTTAATAGTGCTCATTATAATGTAATTCAATAGCTTTATAAAAATATTGCTAGTTGATAGAGGTAATAATAAAGTATTTTGGAATGGATAAAGCAAAATACCTACTCAACCATAATTTCTGATGGGATGGGCAGAACCACGTAGGTACTTATTTATCACATTAATCAGGAAAACTTTTGATACGGAGTATTTAGGACGTATGCCGGTGCATCATGTTGGAATGGACCTAATCTATAATTTCGTCAGAGTTTCATTATGAAACTCTTTCTTCCCACTCTAGCCTTAAAGCCAATCAACTCGCGACAACAAATACTTCAGAATCCCGAGACCGACACCGCCTGCGTGGTCGACATTTTCCCTCTTTCAGCGCTGATCGCTATCGGCCCACTAAGATTGATTTATTACTTCAAATATAATGACTCCTCTCAGACGACGCTCTGAGCCAAGCTTCGCGCCCACGCGCGGTGGCCGGCCCACCCCAACTATGCACCCTCAGGCCTGTTAATTATCTTATTTTTTATTGTACCGAATGAGCGCCCTTAGCGTTCTCCACTTGTCCGGCCAAGTAGTACAACAAAAAACTGTGGGGATTGAGATTTATGATTATTTTAATATAAATGTATTTATTGTTATTTAGATTGGTACCTCGAAGACCTATTTTCGAACACCGGAAGTCAATCTCATTACATTCGCAAAAATATCCTAGAATCTTTTGTCGATTTGCAAATATTCTGGTAGAGCTTGTTTAAATGGACTGAAAAGTCCATTTAGAAGTTGGCGACTTAAACAAGTTGTAACAGAATATTTGCAAAAGGACAAGATTCTAAGATGTTTTTGTGTTCACGGTAATGGTACTTCCGGTGTTCGAAGAACTAGGTATGTTTGTTTGTAAAATGCGTTTAGGTAAAAATAACGATGGATTATACTTAATTATTGTAATTTTCTAATAGGAAGTACGTAGGTGTAAATTTTTTGTATAGTTATTGAATTTTGCGAATATACTTATGAAACTACGTAAGTAGGTACTTACTTTGTACAAATTTTTAACCATTTGCAGAATATAAAAGCTCAATAGACTAGCAGAAATATTACAATGAATTAACTAAATGTAGGAACATAGGTAATTTAAGTTATGTCAGTCATCATTATTTTAGTAAGCCTAGGGAAAGGAACGGAACGCAGCGCAAAATAATGACGTTTCCTTTGTTTTGTAAAGTTTTGTTGTGACGTCATTCGCAGTTTTCGATTTTCGACGACCTTTGCGCGATTTATTTACAAAATATTATGAACACAAATCCCAGTGCAACGCTCAAATTCAAATAAGCGATAGTAGAAACATAGAAATAAACGATAATTAACATGGATTTCGGTACTGAAATAGAGAATTGTTCAGTTAGGTAATTTAATCTGGAATCTAGCGTATGTCGTGACAAATTGCGTATTCTAATTAGTTGTTGAGTCTAAATGTGACTTGCTTATTGCAGCTTGAAAAAGCGTTCAAAAATGGCTCCGAATGCAACAGACGTAAATGGGGTGCTCTTCGAGAGCGACGCCGTGACCCCGGACATGGCTTTGCCGAATACCCCAGTGGCACAGGCAGACAACACGCCCAAGCAGTATGTGTGGAGAAACATCATCCTCTTTGCATACCTCCACCTCGCAGCCGTATACGGCGGATACCTCTTCCTATTCTCTGCTAAATGGCAAACGGACCTTTTTGGTAAGTTATCACTATAATCAAACTATACTGGTAATCTTATCTATAGTAATGTTGTCTTGTTAACATTGCTTATCACTCTCTACCTTATTGCATTCCTTATCTCCGTTGCATGCTTGTTCTGAGGCTAAAATAGAAAATTCACATAAAATTACTTCCATTTGCCATACTGTACAAGCAATTAAAGTTGACTATGATTAACCTTATTTGTAAAGTTTAAGCAGTTTAAAATGTGAATGTCTGCAATTTATTTCTCTAGTTATTATGCTGTTAAATTTTAAAAGTACTCATTTAGGCAATTTACATTTGCACAGCAAGGCTGAATTGCACAAGTTGCATGATAGTAAATTATTTCAGACATAACAGCAAAATTATAGTCATGGTGAAACTCAAAGTGTAATTTTCCACAGCCTACATCTTGTATGTAATGTCTGGGTTGGGTATCACCGCTGGAGCTCACCGACTCTGGGCACACAAGTCCTACAAAGCTAAATGGCCTCTCCGCCTCATTCTGGTTATCTTCAACACCATTGCTTTCCAGGTAAGAAAAAAGTATAATATTAAAATACACATGTTTTTGTGACGTATTGTTATATTACTATTTACAATTAAATTAAAAAAAAAAAATAACATAACATAACAATTACTTTTGCACAAGTAATACAGAAATTCAAATAAAATGGAACGAATACAAATAGGTGATCTAATAGGGGCCATAAGTATTTCTTTTGGAAACGAGGTAGACTACGGAAAAGACAGTGCGACGACCTTAATGCCTAAATGGAAAGATGAAAAGGAACTCACCACCTAACAGTGGGATTGTCTAAGCTAGAAATAGATATTTTTTGTGTGAGTCGGAAAAATATTACGTAGGAAGAAAAAGACTTATTGGCAACCGTAATAAAGTGCTTGCTTAATATTTTATTATGTCGCAATATTTAATTTTTGTTAATTAATTTAAACTTCTCCTACAAAATTAATATTGTCATTGCAAATTTTTGAAATAACAATATAAGGTTTAATATTAAAATTAAACATTCTTATCATATACATGAATCACTTCTAGTTGAAAAGGAAACAACAACATACTCTGATAAGCTGTGTTTCACCACACAGATAACAATCCAATAATATTTTGACTGTTGTGATTAATTTTATTAGATAACTTCCACATATATCAGCTTATTCTGGATAATATTTTTTATCTTTATTTTATTGCACTCAGATAACATTGAAGTGAATTTTAATTTATTAACTTTTGACAAGTTGCAACAAACCAAATTCTAAGAGATGATTTTTATAGTTTGTGTGTTTTTATGTGCTTTGTGCTTTTACACAAATATAATAACTCTTTTTTTTGCGCACAAAAGAAACATAAACATATTACAATCAAAATAATTAGCATAAATGGTGAGAAATACCAAGTATTTTTGAGTAATAATGATATTTTAAACACAGTGTGCAGTTTCAATTACTAAGAACAAAAGGATGTTTGTGTAGGCTCATTCTGGCTTTGTTAGTCATTGTTTCAAATGGATGGTATTATCCAAGTTAGTTTACAGGACAAGTACTTAACTAATAGGCCACCTGTTAATTAAGTAAACTATGTAATAGAATGTTAATGATCTCTAATTAAATGTAATGTACTAAATTCTTTGAGATATTGTGCAATATTTTTTAAAGTCAAATTCCATCTAAAATTACATCTTTTGATCATTCAGTAGTCCTAGTAACTTGGTACTGATACTTTGGTCTAACAATGCTGCATGACAATAAAATTATAATCAATTTATGATCTCTTGACCTTCTTTTGTTGTGGTCTGGAATTTTAAAGCTTGGTTCAATGCAACAACTTAACACTGAGTGGCAGACCATGAGTGGCCATTCAACATTTTTTTTTTTTTTTCAAAAAGTCTATAAATCTGATGGCCTTGTTAAATACACTTAACCTTCAGATATATTTATTTAATGAATAAAAGATTTTACTGAGGTAGGCTAATGAACCCAATAATTCGCGCTTTTCCGACAATTTATTTTCAACAGCATTGTTTTATATTAAATTTTTTAATCCATGGTCTACTAACGTAAGGCGAACCTTAATTTTATTGGCTAGTCTTGTATTTCTCTTACTGAAGGGCCTACCTATTTATTTCTATACTTACATATCGTGTTTTGTTTTAGGATTCGGCAATAGACTGGGCTCGTGACCACCGCATGCACCACAAGTACTCTGAGACTGACGCGGACCCTCACAACGCAACTCGCGGCTTCTTCTTCTCCCACATCGGCTGGCTGCTGGTCCGCAAGCATCCTGAGCTCAAGAAGAAGGGCCAAGGACTCGACCTTAGTGACCTGTATGCCGATCCCATCCTGCGCTTCCAGAAGAAGTGAGTTTTCGTTCTTAGATTCCGATGAAGTTTAGTTCGATCATAGAATAATACTACTTATAGAACGGCAACTCTCCACTCCTCCCCAGCGTCTGAGATAGGTTTACCTCACCCCTCTCGAACATAGTTTAGTCTTCAATCGTATGGCGTCAGACGTCACAAGCAGGTGCGCGTGTACGATAACGTCAATGTGTAGAGTCTGAGGTGTTTTGTACGAAGTGTTCAGGGTGTGGTTAGGTTAACCTAGCTGCAGTCCTCACTCAGCATAACAGACCATATTGTAAAAATCAAGCATTCTTTAGCGTCTGTAAATATGATGCGATTCAACCACGCACTGGACGTTCATTCAACCACTCAGGATGATTGTTAGCTGCGTCGCCTTGGCCTTACATAATACCCTTTTATTCTTCAATTCTTACATTGATATACAACTTCTTTATTACATAATTTTTAAATGTATCATTTTTTTCAAACAAAAGTTATCCACAGTAAACATGACGTATGTGCGTTCTTGTTGTCTCAGCCGTGTCTAGGATCGATATATTATTATATAAACGGAAAACGCCGGTACCTATTTATGTCAAGGCACATACTTATCACGTGTTTATCTATCGCTCTGACTCGCGTGCTGCGTGATCCGATGTTGTGTAACGTAGCAAAGAAATAGTTAAAAATAACAATTAGCTCTAGTTCTAGGACACACTTGATTTATAAAACTGTTCATACATAAACTCACGCCCGTAATTCCTAATGGGGTAGGCAGAGCCCAAGTAATTAAAAGATAATTTGCAGCCGGTTTTGATACGAAACGGAATATGGTAACTGATGATCACCCCATCGCCCTTAATATATAGATTAGTTTTTGCGACATGCTTGGGAAGCTATTTTATTCGCTCCCAATCCAACATAGGAGCAAAGCTGTTCATGTTTATTACTTTTAGAATTATTTATTCAAGTATTACTAACACAGTTGGCATGACCATTACACACGGCGATACGGCTCACCACCTATCACGTTGGTCGAAGAGAATAACAGAAAGCTTAGTGAGGTGTGGGTACTTAGTTCATCTTGCGATGGATGTACCTCTGACTACCCCATTTGAGATATAGTCGTGAGCTGATGTTATGTTATTTAAATATGTATTACACACGTATGTAACACATATATTATGTTTATACTATATTATATTATGTCACATATAGTTGCCTACATGTGTTATTTCCGGGTTCTTACGGCGTTATTATCAGGGATTTGAGGCTCCCAATATTTCAACACTGTTGCAAGTGTCATAATCACGCGACGACTTATGAAATTGGAGTGGAATAGGTAGATCATAATGTGTTTAATTATCATAATAGCCTCGATTCCTGTAGACGCCACTTAATTTTATTTTAAGATATATGACGTTCTTATCCGCCAAAAAGGAAAGGGACGAATGATTGCTGTCAATTATAAAATGAATGAATAACCCGAGCGAATAAAATAGGCATCCCGCTGATATTCAAAGTGTGTTCTGTAAATTATATGCCTGACGATTGCTCGTCCCTTTCCTCAGTGGATAAGAAAATGACAGGTATAACTTAAAGTTAGATGATGTCTACTGGAATCAGCACCATTAACCGCGTAATCCTCAAACAATGTATAACACATGTAACATTATGTGTTAGGTACTACATCTACCTGATGCCGCTGGCTTGCTTCGTGATGCCGACGGTGGTGCCGGTGTACCTGTGGGGCGAGAGCTGGACCAACGCGTTCTTCGTGTGCGCATTGTTCCGGTACGCCTTCATCCTCAACGTGACGTGGCTGGTCAACTCCGCCGCCCACAAGTGGGGCGACAAGCCCTACGACAAGAGCATCAAGCCCGCTCAGAACCTGTCGGTGTCCGTGTTCGCGCTCGGCGAGGGCTTCCACAACTACCACCACACCTTCCCCTGGGACTACAAGACCGCCGAGCTCGGCAACAACTCGCTCAACTTCACCACCAACTTCATCAACTTCTTCTCGAAGATCGGCTGGGCGTACGACTTGAAGACGGTCTCCGATGAGATCGTGAAGGCGCGCGTGGAGCGCACCGGCGACGGCTCGCACCACCTGTGGGGCTGGGGCGACAAGGACCACGACCAGAAGGAGATCAACGCCGCCATCAGGATCAATCCCAAGGACGACTAAACTGTTCACTGAGCTTACCAATTTATAAAGTGTTACTAATTTTAACCACAATAAAAGACACTTGCGTAGAAGTAGTATGTCGAACTCTAATTTCGTTTTCATTGTCTTCGACGCTCCTAGTAGGTGCATGCTTTGTGGACGTATGTATGTTTCATCATTATCTAGTTTTCCTACATAGATTAAGTTTAATATTACTATGTCTTAGATTATTTAAGAGCGCAAAATAATTTATTATGAAGCGTTTATGTGCAAGCTAAAACTATGCAATTTTTTTTATATTAATTGTACTTACTACAAAACATACCTAAATGTAACCTTAGTCGTTCGTGATAACGAAGTAAATATTATACATGTTTGTACGAAAGTTATATTATAAACTTATAAAGTTTATAAATGTAAGTAACTTATGTGATAAGTTAGGTAACACATCAGTATTATAGACCACATATTTCTATTGACATGTTTCCTCATATGTATAGCTACTAGTCCGATCGCATTTGTAGTGAACTAAGTACAAGATTTTATAGTTTGAGCTACAAATATTACAATAAGATTGTAGTGAATCTATCCGGCTAAAATACATATTTAATATGGTTAATTTATATTAAGATATGTGGTGTATAACATGAAGGGTTCACGGAATTTATGCATAGTAAGTGTACGTACATTCATGACGGGGAATGGTTGTTACATTATGTATGTATGGAAAATGACTGACGTGTAAAGACTTGTGATATTTATTTATTAGGTCGGATGGGAGTTATGTCACGTTGCAATGACAAATACCACCGAGACAGGTCATATAATGTCCTTAACATGGGAGATAAAATGCCACATCGAAACAATTCATCTAAAAAAGCAATATTGCCAGTTTGACATGTGCGCATATAAAAGTAAGTGCGCAATGCAAATGTCAAATAGCAATATTGCTTTTCAAGATGATTTGCTTCGATGTGGCCTTTTTAACCCCCCACTCTATAGCTGCCGGCATTATAGGGTTTCATAATTTATCACCAGAATAAATATGAATAGTGTTAAATAAAAATGTCTTCTTTTATTATTAACTTCTTCCTATTAGTAAATCTACGGATTTAATTAACAAAGTAGTTGAGAGCACATTCTTATAACGATATAGCACTTATTTGTTAGCTGTAGTAATAATGTTCTCACTAAGATTTTGTCTTCAAAGAATCCATAATGTTTAACATAAGTACTAATTGTTATTTATGTTCATTATACTAAATGGTACAAAGACATGATTGTTTTATTGAAAGAAAAACACCGGAAGTATAATATTGGAATGTTATATTTCTCAGTATGTAACTAACATTTTATATATAATCCAATTTAACGGTTATAGTACAATGTGAAAGACGAACGATAAAGCTAGGCGGTGGGCCATAAAATTATATCACAATTTCTCACGACATCACTTTGAACAGTTTATCACACGCAAAATATAGTTCGTGCAGCCGACTGGGCGTGAAGCAATCAAGCGGACAAGCTTGCATCGCTCTGTGAACGCTCGCATCAAATGGTCTCTTCATGGAATATGTCCTGCTCATCACACTTATCAGGGAGACACACAAAGAACTCGAATAAATTCATAATGGGTCCCCTCGAAAACGGGTTCTGATACCGACCCCGCTTGTCCCTCAAGTAAGGGTATCTTTTGTAGTTGAACATCTCGTTGGTAGTAAGATTCATGCAGGCGTGAAGAATCTGTGAAAGAAATGGTATTTTAGAAGTGTGTTGAACCGAAAATAGCTTTCTCCGCGACCTCCTAGCCAACATTCCTCCGAATGGCGGACTTGCCCAACCAACGGTGAAGGCGAAGACGCATTCGAACATTTCTAATATTGCGCGTCTTCAATAATATTCAGTTTCTTTTTCCAAACGCATAGGTATCAAGTATAAAGACATTGTAGTCACTGCATATCTGCCAGGTCAACTCCACGTGGACTTATTTTTTACAGTCCATAACATAACATTCGAGACTACATACATCGATGACCTTTCCTATTTACTGCATGTAAAAGTTAAATTAAGTATTCTTTACTCAGTGAAAATTGAACCCACTGTACAGTTTATAAAGTCACGTGTATACACACGTGTTTATTTACACTATAAATTAGGGCTGTCGACGCTGCGTTTATGTTCGAATATGTCTTCGCAGGAGTACAAGTCTAGATTTAGGTTTGGTATTAATTTCACCGACTCGATTGGAGTAAGTATAAAAATAGAAGCAACCACCGCAATACCTATTCTAAAACTACTACCTATAGATACCTACGTATCTAGCGGTAGATAGAGCCACGAGTTTTCGGAAGACAACATGAAGACCTCAGCCTTTCCTTTTACAATTCTATAAATATACTTAGTACCTACAAATCTTGTTTTTCTGATTTGTGCAGATATCGAGATAAACGGTCTGGGGCGCGGGATTTTATATGAAACCACAATCCAAACATGTGCCCCAACGATTCTTTTTTGTTTTCCCTGTAAGTATCAGTACCTACCTAGATAGACTATATTAAGTAGGTACTTACATACCGACATACCGCATTTTATCTATTCAACCGTCCCAGTCAGTGATGTGCGATGTGATGAGTGACGTTTTTCAATAAAAAGGAAATTATGTAATCTAACCTAACCTTTAGCCAGATAAGACCATAGTACAATAAAGTACAATTTAAAAGTAAAAGTATCCTTACTAAGTATTAAAGAGTTTTTACAACGGGATCATTCCCACTCAATTGCAGCTAAATAACACAATTGTATTAACAATATTTTATGTTTATTTTTTTTAAGGAACGTCTAGGGCCCTTTACCGAGGTTTTTCTTGCAGCTTCTTTTCCCCGGCTATACAGGTTGTGAAGCTGCAGTAGTTTTAGGCGGATGAGACGTTCGTTATGTAAAAATTGAGGATTCAAAGTGTAACTATGTTACCTACTGGATAAAGATATTTTTGAATTTTGAATTTGAACTATCAGAACATTCACGGGAACGGCATATCCCTGGTCCCAAGTCGGCGGCAAAATAATTATGACAACCCTAAAGCAGCAAACTCAGATTATGTATATGTACATGTGTCTGTCGTGTTTTTAGTTTGACTGGTGCCGGGTAGCGAGTGCGCCACGCCGCGCCACGTAACCGCGACCTGTATCAAGGCCGCGTGGCGGCGGTCGCGGGCGGAGGCCGAGCCGTCTGACTGATCGCATTATTCATAGTATTCTTTCACAACGATACAGTTATTTACTCACATGTATTACGTAATGTATTATATGTAAAGCGAAGGAATACATACGTACATAATGCTGTATCCCCGTCACTGGAGTAGGTAGCGAAAACTTATTGATCTTCATACTGTAACTACCTATCATGCCCTAGACTTCAAAGATGCCTAGATGCACTAATAAATAAATAAATACCTAAACTTATATCAAAAATATTATTATAATCTTAAACTAAGTGTAATCACTGTGTCGAAAGGTGCAATGTGCGTACCTACCTATAAGTATTATACGACATGGAATAAATAAAGAGTCACCTTCCGAACACAACGCAAGAAACTAGGTGTATTTAGAGCGAAGCGTACTTAGTAGAATAAATTACTTATTCTATGGTAGATCCTACCCGTATTAGGTACTTACCTCAAATATCTTAACCATAGAATAAGGAATAGTACCTACTACCTACGTATAGAACGACAACTCTGCGCTCCCCACCAGCGGCTGAGCCACCGTATCAGAGCATTATTAAAGGGTGTACAGTCACGAGCATTAATATGTATACACTTTGGTACCATGTCACATTAACTTTTTTGACAAATTGAACTGTAAGTCTCACTAAATGTCAAATATGTTAGTGCGACAGAGTCCTAAAGTGGGTACATTATATTGCTCATGACTGTACATACCTCTTATCCTTATCTTACTTATTCCCCATAAATTTGAGTAGAAAGTCTCAATTTTATAGAGAATTAGGGATAGAAACATACCTATTGCCTATTTTTCAATTTATACGCATAACATACGAACTCGGCTACTAACGGTTCTTTAGCACCGACTAACGATGCCAACACGTGCGCATTATCATTATCACATTGACAATTACACACGATACGAGTATAGATCGTATTTAGAATACCTATTGTCGTAAATAAGAAATTTGCCAACATCTATTTAATTCATTTGAACTCTTCCTATTATTTATTAAGGCTTATTATGATTATAAGCGCCTTCTTTAAGTAGATATAGTTATATGTATACGTATTGTGAACACTAATGAAATTCAATTAATACCTACATTCCTATCACTCATTTGAAATTACTACCACTAGTCTTTCTTTAATGACTAAAATAATTTCTAACAATGAATATAGAAAATTACTTACTTTCCTGTATCAAATTACGCTTCAAAATAGTTTATTTTAATTTAAAGTTACAAAAATGAAATAAAAAAAACACAAAGGGCATTGAACATTTCACTATGGAGGCTGGCATAGCCTGGTGGCGCCACCTAGCGGATTTTTCAAAACTGCGGCGCACGATGAAACCTGTGCATATCGATAGGGGGCACTTTTCTGCACAAAAAAGCTTTAATGAACCTATGCTCTAAAGCGTCACGTTTTCAAGATATTTAGCTTGAAAGTTCCGAAAAGTGTTGTATGAACAAATCGATTTTACTTTTATATGCAATTGGAATATAGTGACTAAGTGATTATGCATGGAATATTAGTGTTTAATATACCACATATTTACTTTATTGAAAAATAAATAAATAGAAAATAGATAAAATAAATATCTATAACTTACTTTTATGTGTAACTTAAAAGAAATCCAGAAACGAGTCGTGAGATGTACAGCTCATGACTTATTCTCGTGGTAATCACGCTCAAAGTTATTTGCTATGACTGTCTAACAATTTTACACTTTTTGAGTTTTTATGTTTATTGAATGAAAGGCAGCTTAAACGTCTAATCACAGTGAAAGCAGGTGGGGTGTGAAAATTCGCTTTTAGGACTACTTTACAGCAGTCTATGGAACATACCTAGTTTATACAAATTCGTACCTATTAGGATAATGAATATCAGTCTACTTGAATAATCAATCTTCTTCTTCATCAGAAATAATAACTTGATCTAAAAACGCAGCAGGGGGTTTAATGGGGATTTCTTGGTGCCGAGCCCATCCCATATAATAAACTATGCACATGACATGAGCACAGCACCCGAGTGTCCGTTTTCCAACTATACAGCTGCAATAGTGAGTTTATTTCTGTTTTCCAAACTATTATTTAGCAAGATATATACAAAATAAATTCTTTTGCTCTGGTGCCTCGAGTGTATTTTAGCTCTTGTCAGCCAAGGATCACAAACTACTATGTTGTATTGATTTAAATTATAGTCAACTTCAAAATCTTTATACACTTCAATGAAAAACGTTCCGTTTGTTTTTAGGTGTTCGCCATAGTAGCTTCTTGCCTGCGTCACTTGATACGGTCCCAGAGACATTATCAACAGATCCTCATATGATAAGAGAAACTGTTGAAAGCCTTCACTTGAGTTTATAGCTTGGAAAGCGGCTCTGCGTTGATTTAAATTGTTTTGTATTACTAACTCGCACAGATAGTTTGGGGCGTCGTGCTTAAGGTATCTATATACTTATCGTTGATTATTTCATTTACGAGTGGGTGATCTGTCACCCGTTTTCCGAAGGCATTTATTAGGGCGCAAGCAATCCTCACTTCCTCTTTTAAATGTGGCATATTCGGTATTGCGTAGTTAGCTGGAAACGATAATAATACTGTTCCATCAATAATGAAGTAAGTACGTCACATTTAGACTGCGTTTCCACCAGTAACATGCTAGATGCTACGTTGCATACCCTACAATCGGGTTCATTGTGCCGATCAGAATCAGACCCAATTATCTGATTGGTGGATATTAAACCTAGCAACGTAGCACATGTCAGATGAAAAACAGCCTTACCGTTGTGCTTGCATTAATATGAACTGATTGCTCTCTACTGTTACAAAAAAAATGCAAATATCATCTATTATACATAATTAAGTGGTAATAGTTGGCTATAAAATCTATTGAAAGCGTAAGTCTGGTACACAAGTGATACGCTTGGCGTAAGAGCTATCTCTGGCTAATTATAATAGAGATAAGTTGACGACTTTCTGTTAAAAATGTTTTGCGTTGATTACACTTCGTCTAAGACGCTACATAATGAGAGCTTCGATAAAGTAGGATATATTATTTCCATACACGAATTTTTTTCATATGACATTTCGATTATGAAAAGCACGATTGAGAAACGAGCCGAATTATACATTGTCATTTTATGTATTATACTGACCAGGGACTATAATATAGATACCAGATACACTGCATACTGAGATTTTTAATTTTTGCAATGTTCAAATAAGATTACTTAGCTCTCGATCGTCAAATAAGTGGCGAGCATAATTCAGGATGTTGGGGTGCCTAGCAATATAATCTTCAGTTGTCAAGTAAGACTGTATAGGACGCCGAGATCTTCGGCGCGGGCCACGAACAGTGCTTACACCATAAAAAAAAACATTGCCTGGCACCAACATGACTGGACATCTTGCCAAGACAACAACAACAAATTCAACAATAACACTAACAAAGTCAACAAAAATACTAACAAACTCAAGAGGAATATTAACAAACTCAACAGTGGTAACAAATACAACAGAATGAACAGGATAGAGTCTCAGAACAGAGAAAAGCGCGTGCGCACGTTGAAGATGAAAGTGGCAAACTGACTGAAAGTTCACCCGGCTGCCAATCGTCCTATTGTATTTATTGTATGATGTTGTCTCACTCACACTTATTGTATGGCTATTCGCTATCCTTGTTGATTCCGCCGAAATAATAGAAATTCGTGCAACTTTAAACAAAGGACCTCCATTTTCGTAGTTCCTGGAATTAAACGAGAAAGCAAAATGGCAGTTAATAAGTACACCATTTTGTTTCTCTTACACAGATTTCTTAAACTTCGAGAATTCTGCTTTTTAACGAGTACTAATGATGCCGCACTAAACGCATTGCGTATATAAAAATGTAAACTTTATTTTATATTTCATTAGATCCTGTCGTTGTGTCAAGTAAAATCAAGTTAAGGAGTAAATGACGCCTATATCATACATAACACAAACTGATAAACTCAGTTTGCAATTAGTAACCTTAGATAAGGTGTGCACAGTTAAGTACCTATGTACTTCCTATATAATGTAGCAAAGACAAAAACCATTAATGTTGTTGCAAGTATTTATTAATTTCATTTTTTCAATAAGATAAATATGTTGTATATTAAATAATGTTTCATGTATAATCAATCACTTTGTCACTATATTACGATTGTATATAGATAAAGAGTAAAATCGATTTATCCATACGACACTTTTCGTAACTTTCAAGCTAGATATCTTGAAAACGTGACACTTTAGAGCATAGGTCTATTAAAGCTTTTTTGTTCAGACAAGTGTCCCCTATCGATTTGCACAGGTTTCATCGTGCGCCGCAGTTTTAAAAAATCCGCTAGGTGGCGCCACTGAGATATGCCAGAAAGGTTCATAGCCCTTTCCACCTTTTTAGTGTAGCGTACGTTATGTTTCAACACAGGATAGTACTCACTACGTTTCAATCAAATACTAGTTATCAACTTATAAATATCTATCACGCGCCCTGCACACAGTGCCTGATTATGTAACGGAAAGTTAGACCCGCAGCCTCTAGATAACTCGCAGCCACTTGGCCACTTGATATCATCACTTTGATAAGTAAATATAAAGCTATACTCACGGAAGTACAAGTAAGAATCCACCCTAAAGCGCAGAATGTAATCGCTTCCAGCAGCCCTAAGACATAGAGCAGGCCGAAGCCCTCCAGCAGTAGACAGTAGCAGGCAAAGTAGATGGAGAGCGTGCAGTTGATGGCGACGCTCATCACGAATAGGAAGAACCACATGCGGTTGCGCAGACCCACGCAGTTGTAGATGAACGGGCAGTGGTGGTCGAAGTACGCCACGCAGCGCTTGCAGATGCGGCAGTGTTTAGCTCTGTATAATGTAAATAACGCTCGGGTGAATTTGAATAACAACATAGCTGGAATTTCCATACATTTCGAAAGAAAATTCCACTTGATATTAACACAGAATCATGAACTGAGTGACGATGTCACTTACCTGACCAACTCCCTACATTTAAAACTCCTCCAGACCAATCCGTTCGATTAGGTCGAGCGTCTTTTTATGAGAAAGCTCCATGACCTCCTGTATGTAGGTGTGTAGCGCAGGTATGGATGTAAGTAACACTATGCATTATTCCTTATTCTATGACTGTGCCTAAAACTGAGAGGGATGATACAGACCGTGATTCTAAGATAATAATCAAATGGAATTTTCCGCCGTCTCCTGTATAATATAGGTACTATTCCTGCCTATACTTCTACGAGTATCGTGGGGGTTGTTAGGTCTTTGACCAACCCTGGTAGAGTTGGTAGGCAAGGTAACATACACAGAAGTAACATAGGTTCAAACCGGATATTTGCAACAACGTACCTTAATATTTTAGCGGGGTAACACAAATATTATTGACTTCCGGTGCTCTGAAAATCACTCATTAAATGAGATGTAGCGAATGTATCGTATAGAAACTAATAATAATAAAAAACCTACATATTTTCACGCCCGTAATCCCTAAAGGGTCGGCAGAGCCAAATACCTACCAACACCGACTTTTCATACAAAAACCGAGGATAATTATTTTTGATAATTTCAAAAATAGAGATACCTACATGATACCTGGTGTGTTTTTTACCAGTTAATTCCGCAGCTTAAAATATTTGATATATATTCTTATTATTGGGTATATTCTGCGAGTGATAGGAAGTTGATATTATTGCTAACGACAAAAGGGGAACGAAAGGCAAATGAACGGAAATCCGGTATGTTATGTATGATTGACCAATAATAAAATCATCCAGTGGGAAGAATATCTTGATCTGCGGGTTGAATCAGTTTGAAAATTTTGTGAAATTCCACACAAACATAGCTACTTATAATATAATAAGAGTTATGTAAATTATTAATACATTTATAAGTACATCAGGTACCTAATTAAGTAAGTAGGTATTATGATTCCACTCACTGCTTAGGTATGCAGCTACCTAAGTAGATAGGTATGTAGTTAATTAATGACATTTTGGCTGATAAATTCGACTTTATTACCAGTGATGATTATTAAACGATTATAACAGCGCACTGTGCTATTAAAATGCAACGCAAGGTATTACAAAATGATAATAATTATCTAATAGGTGCTAGCTATTTAAGAAATCTTCGTTGGTAAACTCATCATCTAAAAATATCATCATCTCCCTAGCATTATCCCGTTTTTCACAGGGTCTGCTTACCTAACCTGAAGATTTGACAGGTCCGGTTTTTTACAGAAGTGACTGCCTGTCTGACCTTCCAACCCGCGAAAGGAAAACTAGCCCAATACAGGTTAGGTCACATACCTACATTCGAAAATTGCATTTCTCGGGAATGTTGGTTTCCTCACGATGTTTTCCTTCGCAGCTGAGCATGTTGTAATCATTTATGATCCAAACATGAATTCGAAAACTAATTCGACAATCATTGCTTTAGAGGAATCGAACCTGCGACCTCAAAGTGAGATGCAAGCGTTCTACCAACTGGGCTACCCACTTACTAAGAATAAATACATACATACATACATAAACTCACGCCTATTTCCCACCGGGGTAAGCAGAGACTATAGAATTCCATTTGCTTCTAAATTAGTATTCATTTACTAAGAATAAATACTAATTTATAAATACACTACAGCCTACACGTCCCACTACTGCTGGGCACAGGCGTCCCCCCAATCAACCAGCCTACCTACTACTAGCTATTCCTACCTACTAGTGAATTGCTTGAGGAGCTCGGTAGCGCAGCGGTAAACGCGCTCGGTCTGCGATTGTTGAAGTTAGGCAACTTTCGCAAAGGCCGGTCATAGGATGGGACCACAAAAAAAAAAGTTTTCATCTCGAGCTCCTCCGTGATTCGGAAGGCACGTTAAGCCGTTGGTCCCGGCTGCATTAGCAGTCGTTAATAACCATCAATCCGCACTGGGCCCGCGTGATGGTTTAAGGCCCGATCTCCCTATCCATCTATAGGGAAGGCCCGTGCCCCAGCAGTGGGGACGTTATGGGCTGATTATGATGAGTTAATTGCTTAACTACATACGTGGTGTGACTTATATTTAGTAAAGTAAACATACCTACTGATACACCGATAGGAAAAATAAGAAAAGACTGCACATAAGCTTCAGATATCCTTTGTTTTCAGGGGATATCCGATATTACTTAACGTAATCTTGTCACGTGCGAATATCATGTGCGATTCCTACGTGTGATACACAGGTGTTTCTTGCGTTATCTAGCACGATGACAGCTAAAAAACATTATTATGCATTTCATTATAATAATTGGCTTGTAATCACAGTTTTATCCACTATTTAGCTTATCAAAGTCATCATGATCATAAATAATTTCAACTTGTCGTATAATTTAATCAAAACACATCTATTATAGATTCTTATACCGTTAAAAATAAAATATGAAGGTAGATACTTACCTACATTTAGGAAATTTCCTACTGGGGGGTTAAAATGGCTCAGACGCGGCTGGTGGGGAGCGCAGAGTTGCCGTTCTATACATATACGTTCTATACATATTCCTTAATCTATGCCACGGCATTACAACCACAAATAAAACGCTGTGTCCTGCTTTTCCCGTGCTGTGTGGGTATCCACATCTAGCTTAGCGGTGTTGAATAGTGCATAAGGATGACGCACATTGCATAATGCTAATAATGAAACAAATTATCATACCTTAGAGGACGTAAACAACGGCAGGTGTGACAGAGTCGCGAGAGGATGACGTTCCTCTTCTTCCACTTGTCATAGTATGGAATCTGTCTGATGGCCCGGTAGTAAGTCTCAGAATTCTGTGGGATGTAGCCAGGATCCCGCCTGTTGGCGATCACCCAACTTATCCACATTATAGCGTTCCAGTACAGGAAGCAATAGTGAGATAGGCGTAGCGTGTTCCATGTTAAGGGAATGCACTGAAAAGGGAATGATTTATATAAATTAAGTACACTTGCTTACAAATGTTCGAGTATTCGATACAGTGTCCCTTGTCGTCGGAAGGGATATGTGGAGTATACACAAGCGACAAAACTAGTAGTGAGACTGCAGAAGATTGACTAAGTATGGGCACCTAAAGCACACTATATCTAAATCAAACTACAACACTTAGGCAATAAACAACTCTGAGTAATATACTCGTAGTCGATAAGAAATATTTTTTCATGCATAAGCATACTACACAGATACCTATTTACTCGTACATATAAAAAGTTAATAGGTTTAAAAAGTTAAAAATTAATTGCACATGATTTTATTAATTTAACTATTGGCATTCTCATGTTGTGAGTTTCGTGCAATAAAGACTTATTATTTCTTTTCCGTGTGTATAAGTAACTAATGCCATGTCATGTCAGGGGCCTTTGGCGACTCAATAATAACCCTGACATCAGGGTTGATGAGGCTGGTATTCCACCTTACAACCCACACGATAAGAAGAAGAGTAACTAATTAAATTGATATCGTTATACGCAAGTTACCACCGTGACAGCATTTATTATTTACTCTAATGCCGTAACGTATTCAAATACAAACGTACTTTTAAGTTGGTATATAATTAAACAATCAAAGTTTAATCAGTTAATGAAAACCGTAGATTTTCTTGTTATTATTATTCATCACATGACCATGCGGTGATTAAAATAAACAATGGTTATTTATACGACATGGAAATGAATAGGTAGGTAGTATATAGACGAAAATTTACGTTCCACGTTGTGATTGAGGTAAGTTATAGGTACCGACAGCAATGTTAATAAATCGAATTGGTTTTCGATTATTACTTTATTAATAGGTACTTTTATGTAACGGTGTATGTTCTTTCAAGACGTATCTAACTTTAACTTTAATAATAACTTTATTGCACAAAATAAGAGAAATACAAATATGTTTACTTAAAACTAAAAATGTGCTTATATTCTAAATAGATTACAGGAGTTGTACAGGGGTCCCTAAACTAGGCAGTGCCTGAATCTTGGGGAACCAATTTTTTTTATTAATAACTAGCCTTAATATTACTTGAAATTATAACATAAAAAGAAAACAATAAAATAAGCATTACAAAATACAACATCTACATATAGTAAGTAGTACTTATTGGACAGCCTCCGTGGTCTAGTGGTTAAAGCGTTAGGCTCACGATCTGGAGGTCCGGGTTCGATTCCCGATGGGGACATTGTCGAAATCACTTTGTGAGACTGTCCTTTGTTTGGTAAGGACTTTTCAGGCTTGAATTACCTGATTGTCCGAAAAAGTAAGATGATTCCGTGCTTCGGAGGGCACGTTAAGCCGTTGGTCCCGGCTATTAGCCGTAAAAACATCTCCACCAACCCGCATTGGAGCAGCGTGGTGGAGTATGCTCCATACCCCCTCCGGTTGATTGAGGGGAGGCCTGTGCCCAGCAGTGGGACGTATATAGCCTGTTTACGTACTTATTGGAAGTAGTAAAGTTCACAGCATAAGAAACTTACACGTATAACATACATGGGGTAGCCCCACAGCAGCACTGAGACAAGGAAGAACAGCAGGGGTCCTTTGGAGTCCCCGGCGCCTCCAAACAGCAGAGCCCACAGTTCCGACAGAGGGGGCATCCAGTGAGACTTGCGTTTCATCTCTTTCTGAAGCAGCTTGACCACTTCCGCATGCCGGTGACTCTGAGCCAGCATCAGGGGTGTCTTACCGTTCTTGTCGCGTGGTTCTAGTTCTGCTTTCACCTGACATAAATAGACAATGGTGCTAATTCCTGTAAATACCATCTAATTTTATTTTAAGTTATATCTGTCATTTTCTTATCCGCCGAAAAGGAAAGGGACGGGTAATCGACAAGCATAAAATTTATGGAACACACGTCAATTTTAAGCACAAATCTAAACCAACCGTCTAAAAATTTTACATTCGTCAATAACCCGACACAGTTAAGTAGACAGCACGTCAAACGGATTGCATACCAGCGACGTACCTTTTGATTCGGCCGGGTTATTCATTCATTTACTCATTCTTCCTAAAATTAAGAGCTGTGCACCATCCGTCCCGTTCCTTTTCGACGGATATGAAAATGACAGATATAACTTAAAATAAAATTAGGCGGTGTCTGCAGGAATCGGGGCCAATGTTTACGGTCTCTACCTGGGTTCGGTTATGGAAATTCTTAAGTCGTTACTAGTAATGTACTACGTACGGCCACGAGTACTAATATGTATACACTTTGCAACCATGTCACATTAACTTTTTTGACAATTTAAATCTCCTCATTAAATGTCAAATATGATACTGTGACACGGTTCTAAAGTGGATACATGATTCATGACTGTACATAGTAGCAGTAGTAGTTACTATGCGCTATCGCGCTCACGTTTTGCATGATTTCCAAAGATAGTTTTTATTTATTTATTTATTTGTACACAATGAAACAGACACAAGAAACATACAAAGAAAACAGATAGTACAGGCAAGCTTATCTCTAAACAAAGATATTTCTTCCAGCTGACCTACGTGACAAGAGAGACTTTCAACGTATAATATACGTTTTTTTTTTGTTTGAAGGGATTTACTCTCATGGAATAATGTTTTTCTGCGATCTGGATGTTTGTGAAAGGTAGTGGCAAAACATTTGTCTTTTGCTCAGTGCAGCAGTGTGATATAATGCTAGAAAAAAAAAAAACAAAAAGTGAGTAAGTATATCATACCTTACCTACCTTCTCACAAAGCAACCTCACACAAGTAAGATTGCCGGATAAACAAGCAAGATGCAGAGGCGTGGAGCCGAAGTTATCAGTACAATGCAGCGGCACTCCTGAGTAAATAAGCAGCCGCACCAGGTCGGCATGGCCCTTATATGCCGCCCAGTGTAGGGCAGTGTCGCCGTTGATGTCTGACAGTCTGGTCGCCGCGCCCATGCCCAGGAGGTAAGCAGCTGTCGCCGTCTTGCCGTACATGCATGCCGTCATTAGAGGGGTCAGACCTGATTAGGCGGAAATATTAACGTTTAATTATGTCTATTTCAACTACAGCCATTGAGAGTTTAAAGAGAGACGCAATGTAATGAAACAGTGGGTATTATATCATCAATTTCTCTTAGCTCTCTCCAGGGCTAACATGCGCAATGTGATAAAATTATCGATCGATTCAATTTTTGTCGAAATCGATAAGTTTGTTTTTTTCCCCTAACATGCGTGGCACGTGATTTTGTTCGTATTTTGACAGAACGACATGACTTATTTGGGTTCATATATTAGCAATTATTAAAAACATCATAGAAGGAAAGCTAGAAGGAAAGAGAGGAAGGGGAAGACCAAGAAGAGCTTACATGGAACAGATTAAAGAAAAGGTTAACGTCGTGTCTTATAGGGAAGTCAAGGAATTGGCCTTTGATAGACTGGAATGGAAAATGCTACACCGACAAGAGCGTGGCCCTTAAATTGATGATGATTAGCACCAATCGACAAAACGACATAATTATATCGATAAAATTACCGTGACAAAATTTTATCACGTTGCGCATGTTAGCCCTACAGGTTGCCTGGAAGAGATCGATCGCATTTAACGATAAAAGTTCTTGAAATAAGTAGTTTAGTTTGTACCTTACTCATTATATTTACTTTTTTTTTACTGTCAGTCTATTCCCGTTTGATGTCTGATGGACTCGGCATCAACCTTACAGCCCGCATGAGAATAACACCTTACCCTTGAAATCAGCAGCATTGACAGCTACTCCTGACTGCAACAGCACTTGTACCACCGAAGCGTGTCCTTTGCGGCATGCCCAATGGATCGGTCGCGGACCCTAACAAATTATAAACGCTATAAAACTCAGACGCACATTATTCAACGTTGCATTTGATTCAAGATAACGTATAGTAGGTACCTACAAAAAGTATTTGCCTACTAAAAAAAATAGCATGAGAAAACTAAAATCCGATCCGATCGGTTCCCGAACATGTATATTGTATGACCCGCAGTTACATGTGACGCGATACGTAAATGAGCTAAGTAATAGATAAACATAAGATCACGCTAATTTCCCATTGGGGTCGGCAGAGACCACGAAATTCCACGGTTCTGACACACCACTTTCGTTTCTTCCACTTTCCGATTCATCTAAGCAAATCTACCTTTCTCAATAGCATTTTTATTATTTATTTGCATATTTATTTATCGTGTACCCATAGAGTGGGTTCATTTATCACGTCGCTCATATGGGAATATATGGACGGCATATTCTGAGGACTAGCGTACGTATAAACATGCCTATCCAATCATTACCAACCTGCGTTCCCAGACAGGAAAGGTCGATGGGTGCTCCGCGTTCCACTAGATACCGCATGACGGCTACGCTGCCGTCCAGGGCGGCCCAATGCGCAGGAGTGTAGCCGTGCTGGTCCCGAGCACTCAGCACTTCTGATCCCAACTTCTCCACCAGACGCTCGATTTCTGACACCTCTCTGGAAAGACAGTACCATACAGAGAGGCGGTACCGCGAGTGTTGTTTTCGGGTCGCAGAGCTGTAGTTTTACAAAAACGATGTTTCAATTTTCAAGTCCGTTTTCATGTTTTAGTGTGGCGTGTGCTTTACAAGCCTTAAGTACGTATACTGGGGTTGGCAGATCCAAAAATCTTTTAAAAACAATATTTCATATAAGTAATTTGCTTTTTATCAAAACATAAAGTCTGTAAATTCTTAACCGCTTACGTACAACACTTCCATAAATGGAAAAGATGGACCATGATCTCAGGCGCGGCGAGTAAATATTTTTAAATGAATACGTCAACATTTGAATTTGATCCTCTCATACATGACCTTTGAACAGAAGTAGAATTTTGACTCCTATTATTATTACTTATGTCTATAAACAATGCCACTTTTTATGTGAATCACATTTTGTCAGCTCATTTAACTGACTTTAGTGTTCGAAGTTCGAATACGTTGGTACTTATTCAATTAGAGCGTTATGGAGACAGTACTCTACTTAAACAGCATACATCATTAGTATCTACCTCAGTCTAGCTGATAATTGCGTCTGGTCATTGACCTACTATAGGTATGTGTCTCAGTTATCAAAGTCAATAAAAAAGGCTGATGTTCAATAGGTCTTATGGAACTTTTTTCAATCCTTTCCGATACTATATAAATATTAGTAGGTACCTACTTAAGAAATATAAGACGGTAAGTAAATAGAAACCTACCTAAGTTTTGTACCTAAATAAGTGGGCCATTTATTTTATTACTGTGATCAACTTTTAAGATAGGGATTTATGTCCTTGAGTGTCAGTAGAACAGAGTTCCATCCAGAGTGATGATTCGTACACGTAATAAGTATTATTTTTGCCCGTAGGTACGTAAGTAAGTTGCCTTTTGTACCACATCACCACGTGTCTTATTGTAATTGTATAAGTTAAATTTTATTTGTATACAATAAAGAGATTTGTATTGTATTGTACCCTCCGGTTGATTGAGGGGAGGCCTGTGCCCAGCAGTGGGACGTATATAGCCTGTTTATGTTTTATGTATGTACTCTTCGTGGAGCGTTGATTCTCATACTGACCCTGAGCGAACCGCTTCGAAAATGAGCTGGTAGAGATCGGAGTGGTGGTTGAGGCTGGTGATGGTGCGGGGCGGCGCGGCCGGCGCGTCCGGCGAGAGCGGCGAGCACGGGGGCAGGGCCTCCTCGGCCGCCATGTTGCAGGGCGGCGGCTGCGGCAGCGCCCACACGCCGCGCGCCGCCCCGGGGCTCGGGTACACCTGCATGTTGAAAACCTGCGCCGTAAAACTCTTCTATATGGATCGAAAGCTGGATAAAGGCCTCATGATTGTAACAGGCCCACTTCAGACCCTTTAGACTGATTTTGGCCTTAAGTTGCGCGATTTTTCATCTCTAAAGGGGGTATACATGATGATGATGATGATCAGGGGCAGTTCTTCGAACACCGGAAGTCAGTATCCGTGAACGCAAAATGTTTATGTTAGAAATAACGCAAACCTCCTGTCGGATTTTACGACATGCCTGCGAAATTTTCTAGAACCGAGTTATTTTAGTAACCTACCAACTCAAGGTAGGTATAATAATCTTCTCTCAACATCGAAATTACGTATACAGGGAAAATTAAATCGAAAAAGTGTTTGACTCAGACGGGACTGGAACCCGCAGCTCTCGTCAAGTCAAGGGAAGATTCGAGCATGTGAAACCATTACACCACCGGGTCCTCCTCCTGTCCATGGATGCGAAATTCTTTCGATCTATGTATCGTCATTAAGCCGACGCTAATAATTAATGAAACGAGGACGGACAACGATGAAATTTTTTTCGATTTAATTTTCTCTCTTTAAGTTCCTCTAAGCGCGGGTGACTTCTGTAATAAACAAAAATCATAGAAATTAGGTAGGTACATTTCCTAGTTATATCTACTTATTATCTCTGCCATCTGAATTTATCATTGTATCATTTATTAATGTTTTTAATGACAACAAATAGGATGTAGCAGCGACTACTTGTAAGTACGTACAGTCATGAGCAATATCATGTACCCACTTTAGAACCCTGTCGCACTATCATATTTGACATTTAATGAGACTTACGGTTTAATTTGTCAAAAAAGTTAATGTGACATGGTTTCAAAGTACTTAGTATATAGTCATATTAGTACTCGTGATCGTACCTATAAAAATATGGGGTGACATAATACTTACCTACCTACTTACTTTACTAATTAAGTTAACTATGATTCATCAATACGCCTACATTACGAAGAATACTCACGAGGGAGGTAGGTACAAACGTACTAATTTAACTTATATTCTCTTTGGATACAAAGATAATATGTTGTGATCACGAAACGGACATGAGTACAGATAAGATGTACTGAATTACCTATAGTAAATAGGTGCCTAGCTAAACCCAATAAATAAGTAGGGAATTACCAAATAGGTAGGTACCTCTCTAAGGTCAGAAGTTACGTTTGCGGGACAGCAACCAGTGCGGCGACGTTGTTGTAGACAATGTTGCTGCTTTACCTACTAAGTAATATTATTATACAAGTTACTCATAAATTTCATGGAGTGTGGACTTCATATCGTATCTTATAAGGAATATTTAAATATTACTGTCTGAATATAACATTATTCATTGTCAGCACCCTCACTTCTGGCTTTTTGTATACAACTTTTGGATGATAGCTGGAATTCTTTGCTCAGTTTTAAAACTTTTAGGGATACCAGCTGACTCATAATGATTATGTTACAGCCTGTAACTACTTACTTATAAATGTTAACAAATGTGTCTTAAAATATTTAAGGCTTATTTAGTACAAATAAAGATACCTATAAGTCAAAGAATTAGCCCTTAATAGACAAGAATGGAGAACACTACACCGACAACGGCGTGGCTCTTAAATTGATGATGATTGTAGTGTATTGATATTGCTATCCTTGTCTCGGGCGCATACGTCATCTGAATACAGAGCAAGACAAACAGTCAGTCAATGCAGGAGTATTTTTTTTACATTCGGGCGGGAAATATATATAATAAAAAATAATAACTTTGGTTTTCCTTTTTCATGTTTTCTTTTCCCTCCAAAATACTTCAAATTGAATGTAAATGTGTTCTTAGCGAATGAATTTTAATTATATTTCTGACTGATTACTACTGGTGTTTTCTGTGAAGAATCCTGTTCCGACGAGTGTTCCAGGTAAGATAATAATTAATATGTGTCAAATATATTATACAAAATGTAATCCCACATGAAAACTGAGAAACGGGTTTTGTGGAGTTCTCATTGTGAAACTTTGAATAAAGATAATTTGAAGTACCTAATTAAGTACCCTATTTTGCAGTAATTTAGGATATTTAATTTAAGTTTAATGTTATAATAGTAATTCACTACAAAGTATAAATTAAATAAACAAGATCAACTATTGGAAACATTTTCCAGACATACTTACTAATTATTTTAGTATGGGCATCTATCATTGAATTGATCAGTATAAATTTATCTCCTAAATTGAATTAGATCTGAAGACATCTTATTCGGTTTTCGGACTTGAAAATGGTTGATACATGTAGACAAGTACTTAAATGTGTTTTATTGAATTGACTTAGTTAGTAAAGACTAACGGAAGGAAGGAACCTCATGTATGGGTACATAATCATTAAATTGATTGTCAACAAAGACAAGGTTGTTTCATTAAATTGACTATTAGCAAAGACTAATACAAACGGAAGTAGCATCATGTATGGGTGCATATCATTAAATTGATTGTCAAGAGAGACTTACTAAGGTGTTTCATTAAATTGACTATTAGCAAAGACTAATACAAACGGAAGTAGCCTCATGAATGGGTGCATATCATTAAATTGATTGTCAACAAAGACTTACTAAGGTGTTTCATTAATTGACTATTAGCAAAGACTAATACAAACGGAAGTAACCTCATGTATGAGTAAATATCATTAAATTGATTCTAAATATCATTAAATTGATTGTCAGCAAAGGCTGTGGTGTTTCATTAAATTGACTTTTAGCATAGCATATGTCATACGTACATGAACGGAACTATGACCTTATATTTTATGGGTGTATATGAGTACTCTATTGGAGTAGAAAAGTGTACATTAAATTGTTTATGACAAAGTTTGGTTTTAGATAATTAATCTTTTGGTGACCATCATCATAACATTTGTATTTATATTCAAATGTGTAATTAGATGGCATTTGATTTCAGATTGTCCACAATCAAAATGGCTTTGGCTTTGACTTTGGACAAATTTGATTGCGATGGTGAACCAAGTTCCGTAGTATCCAGATGGGAGCGGTGGAAGAGAGCGTTGTACATCTACCTGGAAGCCGCTAATATCACAGATACTGAAAAAAAAAAAGAGCAAACTTGTTGCATTTTGGCGGGCTAGATTTACAAGAAATATTCTACAACATACCAGATGCCAATGTGACAACTAGAGGGGGTACGGATGTATTTGCAGTTGCCATATCTAGACTGGATGATTATTTTGCTCCAAAACAAAATAAAGTATATGAAAGGCATTTGTTCCGGCTGCTCAAGCAAGAGCCCAATGAGAAATTTGAAAAGTTTTTAGTAAGATTGAGACAGCAAGCTAACAAATGTCAGTTTCAAGACAGAAATGACAATATAATTGATCAAATTGTTGAGAAGTGTTCATCTATTGAACTGCGAAAGAAAATCCTGCAAATGGGAGATGATGCGACTCTAGAAAGAATTATTAAAGAAGCTAATTCACTAGAATCAGTCAACATGCAGTTAGAAGGGTTTGATTCAGTAAACAAGACAATGCAAGGTATCAATAAGATCTTCACTAAAGCTAATAATACCTATGGAACCAGCACTATGCACAAAACAAAGCTGAAAATACAGACGAATTGTGGGAGATGCGGTAATCGAAACCACGGACCTAGCAGTCCATTATGCCCTGCTAGAAATAAAGACTGTCTTAAATGTGGTCTTGTGGGACATTTTAGACAGTACTGCAAAACTAAACAGCCATTGAAAAGGAAACTTGAAGCGGAACGACATACTGAAGGGAAAAAGAAGGCTAAAGTGAATGATAAGCAAGATGATATAAACCAGGTCGGTGAACTAGAGGAAATATCTAAAAATATAGAATCTGAGACACCTCACTATGTTTTCCACATAGATGATGACGATGAGTTTGAATGTATGATTGGAGGAGTCAATGTTACTATGCTAGTAGATTCCGGCTGTAAACAAAATCTTATTATGGAGGAAACTTGGAATAAGATGAAAACTAAGAAAGTGACAGTGGATAACCAGATTCCGAATCCTGATGTGAAATTTATGGCATATGGTAGCAATGTACCATTAGAAATCAAAGGTTCTTTTGAAGCAAACATACAAGTTGGAGGCAGGACAAAAAAAGCAACATTTTACGTTATCAAGAACGGAACACGGAATTTGCTAGGAAAGTTGACGGCAATGGCTTTGGGCATTCTCAAAATTGGATTAAACTTAGAAGAAATCAATCAGCTAGACATTTCGACATTTCCTAAGTTAAAGAACGTGTTAATTGAACTGCCAATTGATGATTCTGTAACACCTATTTCTCAGCCATACAGGTACCTAAAATAATTGTAATAAAATAACAATAAATATTATAATTAATAATAAATGCTAAGATAGATTGTTTAATTAATTTGGTTAGTTTGTTCAATTTGATTTAAGTATAATAAAGAAAAACGTATTGTTAATTTTTATTGTTTTAATCTTAGGAGGATTCCGATACCTATTGAAGACAAAGTTGCAGCGAAAATAGACGAGTTAGCTAGAAGAGATATTATTGAAGAGGTTAGAGGTTCTTCTAAATGGGTCTCTCCAATAGTACCCATTTTAAAAGATAATGGGGATGTACGTATATGTGTCGATATGCGGCGAGCAAATGAAGCAATTGTGCGTGAAAATCATCCTTTGCCTACTATGGATAAATTACTACCAAAAGTACGAGAAGCAAAATATTTCACTAGACTCGATATAAAAGACGCTTTTCACCAGATTGAGATTGATCCACATTCTCGATATATAACGACATTCATCACGAGTAAAGGACTATACCAATACAAACGTCTGATGTTTGGTATATCATGCGCTCCAGAAATCTTTCAAAAGACACTGGAAAGAATATTAGTAGGTTGCGATGGAGTTATTAACTTTATCGACGACATCTTAATATTCGGGAAAGATCTTGCCGAGCATGATAGAAGATTAGAAAAAGTCATGAAGGTATTGAAAGAAAATAATGTGATGTTGAACAAAGATAAATGTCGTTATAGATTGAAGAAAGTAAGTTTTTTGGGACATGAGTTGTCAGAGCATGGAATAAGGCCATTAGAAAAATATATTTCTACTGTTCAGCAATTTAGACCCCCCACAACTGTTGGAGAAATTCGTAGCTTTCTGGGACTTATAAATTTTGTCAGTAAATGGATACCCAATGTAGCGACATTAACCGAACCCCTGAAAGAATTATTGAGAAATAAACACGGTGATAATTTTGATATTACGAATGGATGGGGGGAAAACCAGCGACAAAGCTTTAATGCTTTAAAGTCTGCACTCACTAACGTGACGACTTTGGGCTATTATAACGTTAAAGACCGCACAATTGTAGTGGCGGACGCCAGCTCAGTAGGACTTGGAAGTGTCCTGATTCAAGTGGATGGACACGGCCCACGAGTCATTGCTTATGGCCATAAAACTCTGACAGATTGCGAACGCCGGTATTGTCAGACTGAAAAGGAAGCCTTGGCCCTCGTATGGGCTATCGAACACTTTCATATATTTCTGTATGGCAAACAATTTGAATTGGTCACAGATCATAAACCACTAGAAGTGATATTTGGAATCAGATCAAAACCGTGTGCGAGAATTGAAAGATGGGTTTTGCGCTTGCAATCTTATAATTATAAGGTGGTTTATCGTCCGGGCAAAACGAATATCGCCGATCCGTTTTCACGATTGTGTAATGAACCAAAGTCTGGGCACACCGCTACAAGGGACAACTACGTTCACCAAATCGTGGAAAATAGTTTACCAGTAGCAGTTTCCCTCACAGAAATCATGCGGTGCTCCTCAGAGGACCAGGAGATCTTAAAAGTAAAAGATGGTGTTTATAATAGTAACTGGCACGAGGATGTCAAATTGTTCAAAATCTTCCAAGACGAACTCTGTTTTTACGAGGGAATTTTACTGCGAGGAACGAGAATCGTGGTTCCGGAGTCACTTCGTGAACGAGTGTTAAAGGCAGCCCACGAAGGACACCCTGGCATAGTAGGCATGAAGGCTAGGCTAAGGACAAAAGTATGGTGGCCAAAATGTGACAAAGATGCTGAAACCATGGTGAAATCATGCAAAGGTTGCACTTTAGTATCAGGACCAAATCCGCCGCATCCTTTAAAGCGAAGAGAATTGCCAGAAGAACCATGGATGGATGTAGCGGTGGATCTGATGGGCCCACTTCCTAGTGGTGATTATTTATTCGTCATTGTCGACTACTACAGTCGCTATAAAGAAATTAAAATATGTCGGAAAATAACCACCGTGGAAGTGGTAACCCACCTGAAAGAAATTTTCAGTCGTTTAGGGAATCCAGGCTCGATCACTGCCGATAACGGCAAGCAATTTTGTAGTGAGGAGTTCAAGTCTTTCTGCACCCAAAGAAATATAGTCCTTTTCAACACCGTACCCTACTGGCCCCAACAAAATGGAGAAGTTGAGCGCCAAAATCGTGACATTTTAAAAAGGCTCAAAATTAGCCAAGTCGAAAAGAAAAACTGGCGAGAATCATTACTGGATTACCTAATGATGTACAATAGCACACCACATACAGTGACCGGAAAAACTCCGTCGGAGTTATTTTTTAAACGAAGATTTAGAGATAAGTTACCCATGATTAATGATATTCATGGAAAACCACAGGAAGGAGACTTGGAAATGAGAGACAGGGATCGTGTAAATAAAGAGAAAGGTAAAATATATTCGGACCGGAAGAGAAAAGCAGAAAGATGTACTTTAGAAGCTGGTGATAAAGTATATGTCAAACAGATGAGCAAGGATAATAAATTGAGTCTCAATTATGATTCTACACCTCATACTGTAAGGAAAAGTCATGGGGGAGATATATTAGTTGAAAATGACGAAACAGGACAGATATGTAGAAGAAACATAGTACATTTGAAAAGAGTAGAAGGGCAATGGAAGGTTTGTAATGAAAATGAAAGTGAGCAGAGAGAAGAGAAAGGAGGTGATGGAAATCAGGAAAGCATAGTTAGTGGCTAAGGGTCAAATATTCAAAATACTTATATTTTGTGGTCTAGCAAATGTCTTGAATATTGTTGTTGTAAAATAGAACAAAATTAAAGCATTTGTTTTAAATATTGTTGTTTTAAAGAATAATTAAATAAAATTAAAATAAGGAAGGGATGTAGTGTATTGATATTGCTATCCTTGTCTCGGGCGCATACGTCATCTGAATACAGAGCAAGACAAACAGTCAGTCAATGCAGGACGGTCTGCCTGTACAGAGTGATGGTGTGTTGGCGAGCCAAATCATGGCAGTATACAAAAGGTGTACTCTACAATGATGATGGACTTTATGAAGGTCCTAGTATTTAGGTACTAGGCTGTTTTACCTCCAACGTCATTTTTAAAACATCTTTCCTCCTCTCCTCATTTGGTGAGACGGCCGGAATACTATCTAAAGTCTCGTAAGCTAGTGTCAGCATGTATTGTAGACTACTACAGTCAATACCGTGTTTCCCATAAGGGCACACGGGGCCCGTGCTCAGGGCCCCCATTCTCGGGGGCCCCCGAAAGATCCACAATTTTTCTCACATATTTAAATTATTATCAAAACATTTTTGTCGGGCACATTACACTTTTTTCACAAATCAGGAATCTTATTGGCAGGTTAGATTTACAAGGCATATATTACTACGCCATTATATTATCGATAACTGCGACTTTTCCAAAAACCCTATGCTGTTTTTGATTAAGTACCTATAAATGGGTTCATAGGTACTTAGTAAAAAATGTGTTTTTATTTTTTTACTTTCCAATTCGCTTTCTTTACTTTCAAAAAGGGCCCCAAATTATTGTGTGCCCAAGGGCCCCAGCCTAGTTTAAGACACCGCTGACTACAGTGAACTCACCTTGCTACTCACGGTGAGGCCGAGGCCTCCCGCCACTGCCGAATTCTCGCCCTCCGCCACGGCCACTTCACCCGAACACCTGAACACGAAACTGAACGCCTTTATCCTACTCTATCTAGGGTAAACAGCCCTTGATAACCTTAATTCATAGGAAATTAGGGAGAAAGTGCCTACTGCAGCTTGCGTGACCCTAGACTGTATCGATTCGTAGAGAGCATGCGCCCATCGAATGTAATGCGGGTGCTACGGGTTCCTTGCGGTTAAAGTTCGAACTTGTTTATAATTTATATTACCTACCTAAGTTTAGAAATAAATCATTCTATCTATGTATATTAGTAAGGCAAATAGCATGATAATGAATATACTTATTATTATCCGCTATTGGGAGAGCAGCGCCTTGTTAGTAAACTTATCTCCTAATTATAGAATATTAAAGATAGTTAGTTATTGAGTTGATCTCAAGGTAGTATTATATATAATATTGGCTTGTTTCTGATACATTTCAAAAGAATTCGGTAAAAATAACTTATCTACTACCTACTAAATTTGTAACCACTAGCGCCATCTGTTAGAATGGTGAGTAAACAAAATAAGACAAGAGTATGCTATGCCTCACGTCACGAGCTCTTTTGAAACGAATAGGCACTCATTATCTCGCATGTGAACGATAATTTGATAAAATGTTGCAACCTAGTTTGTTACATGATCAAATAACCTAGACTCGGTGAAAACATTACTATGCAAGAACATTGTTTTCTCTAAATGAAACACACTTCAAAAGTTCCAAAGATTAGGGACAACTTTAGAAGTTGATTAATGTAAAGGGGATTAAAAAGGACAACAGGATTAGAGGAACATAACATGTACACCTATGAAATCAAATAAAAACCAAATAGTAAAATTGTGAAAATGAACTTTAATTCAGCAAATTTTTATACTAAATGTATAAATATGATATAATCTAGATTTCGTTTTACTACCTAAATAGACATCATGTTATAAAAAGTGTACAACTAAAACTAGTAGCTGATTAAACATCTCAATGTGGCTTATCAATTAGTAAGATCTTGTAAAAGCTTTAAAATTGTTTATTATAGGTACTTACATAATAGATAAAAATAATGAAAGCATATAGCTTATAAACTGACGTTGAACTTCCAAACAACAATCATCATCAATACAATCTTTAACTTCTAGTAAACTTGAAACATTTAACGAGCAAACTGAATAAATTATTATCCATAATAAGAAACAAACTTAACAATCTTGATAGCTCAAAGTAATATAATATTTTTAACAAGTCGGATTTGTCACAGTTTTCAAAATTTGGGCTGTAGTTTACTGTATGTATGTGGGATTAGAATCTGGAACTATTTCACATGTTATTAGTATGCCAATCAAACAATGATAAGGTACTTTTTGCCTAATATTACTGTATTGATATTGTAAAGATTAATAAGTCTTTTATTATTATATTATCTCTTTTGCGTCTTGAAACTAACCGAGAGAGGTTGGCCGTGCAGAACATAGCCATTCAAAGCTTGAATTGCCATTGCTGCTTGATCGTAATTTCTCATTGTCACAAAACCAAAACCTTTGCTCTTATTAGTTTGATGGTCTTTGATAATTTTAACTGACACAATAGCACCATAAGGACCAAATAGCTGCCAAAGAGTTAGTTCTTCCACTTCCGGAGCTATATTGTATATGTAAATAGACCATGTGCTTGGGGAGTTATGGTCCCCAATAGCACCCATATGATTTATCCAATGGTATGGTTTCACCAGAGGGTTTTTCGAAAAGTTATTGTTATTGTTTTTATGTTTATTAGGGTTACTCTTATTAGCATACTTAACAGTTAGTGGATGTAGGAAACCAGGCGGCGTGGTGCCATTTATATTGACAATGGCTCTTTCCGCTTCATATTGATGTTCATACAGGACGAAGGCAATACCAGCTGCTATACGAGAATTAACTATTTTACCAAATTGTGCGAATAGTCCATGTAAATCCTGCAAGGTCAGTTCGTTAGGCAGGTTACATACGTAAAGGTTCCAGTCGGCTTCCGGCTTTGAAGGAGGCTTCAACTCAGGGTTCAGCAACGCATGAGATACTTTCAACGTCTTGTTCTGCATCAGAAGCCCATTGAACGCCTTCCGAGCCTTGATTGCATCTTCCGGACAAGAGTACTCCACGAAGCCGTAGCCTCTGTTCGCTATCAATTTACAACTTTCCAGTTTACCCATTGTCGAAAATAGTGAGAACATCATATCCTGGGTCATGACTTCAGGAATGTAATTGACGATAAGTTTGGTGGGTGATTCGTCAGGCCCATATTCGTTATTTCCATGACAATTACCGTCTTGACACGATTCCGACATTTTTTAATTGTTGTCGGTGAATGACATTTGACCATAATGTACAATTTGCTTTTTTTTATTCGTTCAGTAACATGCATATATCCGTTTACGTGTTCTGTTCTGTCTGTATAGTAAGCATATTTGTTGGGTCGGTCACCCAACCAGGCATTTCTGTAAAACTTTATGGTTACTTTTCGACGTACAATAATCATAGAGATAGGAAATTATATGGAGGCGCCCTGTTCTACTATATAAACATCATCTTATACAAATATGAGTAGTTTATGAAACAGGTCGTCAATAATCGTTTTGTCTCTTTTTTACTAGTACAAAATTTCATTTGGTAAAAGAGATAAATATATATTTGTTATTTCTAGTTATGGCAACATTTTGTGATGACGTCACAACAGCTGTAGGTGCGTGCCATTTTTCGCCATTTTATGCGCTGTGTTTTGTGGTACTTCTGCTGTCAAGTAGCTGTTTATGAGATCGTATTTTGTGTTTTGCGGATAAATTACGAGGATTTGATTTGCTAAATCGAAGTTGAAGTTGAAAAAAGTGTTATTCAACATGTCCGTGTATTGTATTGTACAGTGTGGAGTCAGAAAGGACAGAATTAACCGTATTTGTCACTTCATAGGTTAGTACCCCGTATTCATTGAATAATACAAACAATCCTATAGATTTTGATGTTACAACGCAACTGAGCCATGAATTTGCATTAAACCTTTATATATTTTGAGTAATTGTCATACTACAAACCGTATTTTTCTTTGTTTTCCAATATCTTTAATCGTCATAGTCAAATTAGTGTTGCGCCAATAATACTGGCTAAGAATACTAGTTATTACTTTTACGTTAACAGGTTTCCAAGAAATAAAAGCTTGAGAAGACGATGGTTAGAGAGAGGCTGTTGGTGTTTAAATTTTTATTTAAATTTCAGCCTAGCTTGCATCATCTCACTACTGGCTAGATAGATAACATATTTGTATCATGTTATCACAACATGTTTATAATATCTATCATTCAACTACATATTATTATGTACTTAATATACTTAGTCTGTAACTATTATATGTCGAAACAATTATTATATAAATAAATGAATGTTATCTTTCATTTCAGGCCATCTTTCAATCCAAAATTGTCTACTGGATTTACTGAAACAGGTGATATTGGAAAACTAATCCACAGCTGCAACGTCGTCTGTGCTGCCATTGCCCGTACGTTTGTCTCATAAGTCAGTACATGAAAAGGTATTTATCAAATAATTTTATATTTTTAACATGATATAGTATAATTCAACCAGGTACACAATGCACTTAAATCAGATATATTTTAGTACATACACTGTTTTAACATTATTATTAAACTTTATTTCAGTCTGTTCAAGAAGACGCGATGAAAAAATTAAAAGATAGCCAATTTGAAGAATATTATGGAAGATCTGCAGAATAAAAATCAAATAATAAAGGGCAAAGTGTATTGATGGAAGAATTGGCAGGACCGCAAGACTTTTTGAAAAGGCAGGTAAACAAATTTCAAGGTTTACCTTTGCCAAAGAAGTATTCCCAAGAAATAAGAAAGTTTGCTTTAACTTTACATTTTCTTTCTCCGAAAGCGTATAATAATTATATATGCAATGTGACAGGGTGTCACAAAGACAATTTCTAAACAAATTGACACTGTTTAGATTTGTATTTATTGTAAATATAATGTAGTTACATAATAAATAATGTGTGAAATGAATACTTGCTAATAAACAGATTTACGTTATAATTTATGTTTCATTATACACTCCAGGTGGATTCGAATTGTGCGCAATAAAGAATGTAATCAATGTTATAGAGTTGTTAAGGAAACTACTTAGATAAATCTTGACTAAACCCTTTACAAATACAAATATACTTTATTGCACACAACATACCAAAAAGAACAAGTTTTACACAAAACATACACGAAAAATACAGTACACCACCTAATTACCCTTTACCTTCCCTTTCTGTTCTCTTATGAATACTTATTATTATAATGCTATACCTATTATTGGTCAGCAAAAATTTAGTATCGATCGCCATCGACTCGCAAAGAAGAAGATGCTATACCTAGTAGGTACGAGTATGGTAATCCTAGTATTGAAACAGCTTGCAGCCCTAGTAAAGGCCGCCATTTTATGCGACGAAGTGGCACGTTTTTTTTGTAGGTATTTCCAGTCCATACTCTTATATGTCTATGACAATAATACTAAGTATTCCTGAAATGGGGTGGGCAGAGCAGAGCATAGGTAAGAAATAAATTATATATACTACTAGGCTAGGACGAATATAATTTATCTGCCAGTTTATTACGAAATTACGACTCCCAGTTTTCTAGCCTAAAAGCAAAATAAAAACATACATCCATTAACTCTTTATTAAACGCGCTTTTGTCAGCTGCCTACTCTGTATTTTTATTTACTTTTAATAGAGATGGATGACTACAGGTTTGACCGTGTGCGTTACCCCAACAAGAAAGTATCTCCTAGAGTTATATGAGTAGAACGTATAGTTGGTGCCTTATCTGCTGTAAATGTGCCCCCACATAAAAAATGTGTGCCCCCTGTCGTTTCGAAAAAAAATCGAAAAAACGATTCTTGCTGGGGTAACGTTTTTCTAGCAGGAAAATTCTAAACGAATGATCGGAGAGAGAAAAACTGTGCATGGCCAGATAGCTTATATGTGTGCCAAAATGTGCCCCCAAAAATAAAATCTGTGCCCCTTCAGATTTTCGAGATATTGCATTTCCTGCTGGAGTAACGTTTTGATGAATAGTATATCTCTAAAACCATTGCATGTGCCCCTATAGAATAAACATACGCGAGTAGCTCTTAATGTGTGCCCCTTTGTGCCCCAATTAGATTTTAGAAAATATTTATAGTTTTCAAGTTATCGCGGTTTTATGAAAACCCGAAAAAACATCGCAGCGCCTAAATGAGACAAGGCATAACTTCGCTGAAAACTGTATTCGGTCTTTCTTGACGCTAATAATAACCATACAAAGTTTCAAAAATGTTCATGCATGCGTTTTTGAATAATCTTGCTAAAAGTAAAAACGATGGTGTCATAACTTTGACGGCAAAATACAAGGAACTGGCACAATCCCAGATGTGTAGGTGTAAACCAAAATCTTGTGCCTTTAGTCAAAAATATATGGTGAAAATATTGAGCTTCAAATGTTACGCATTAAGTAAATATAAACAAAAAACCAAAATATGTAAACAACGGCTGGTTATCCGACCAAATCTGAATGACTACTAAAAAGCGACGGATTCATACTTAACGAGGACCTTCTTTATTGGACGTATTATACCTAAGCTGTTGTCCTTACAGTCGCGTTCAAAAGTTTTGAGGGCTAATTAAAAAATATATTAAATGCACCTTGTGACTATATAAATGAAACAGCTTGTTGATGTGGAAATTATTATTTACATTAGTATAAAAATACAGGTATGTCACAAAACAGTTTGGTCACGATTTTGAGCATGTTAGTCACATGTACATTTTATTTGAAAATGGCTCTTATAAATGTACTTAATCATGTGTAAGGTCATAGAAACAGCTATTAAAATATAATCCAATAACAACTTTATTTTATTAGTTATTACTTTTCTACTTCAGTGTACTCAGGCACAACACGTGTGAACCGGTTAGTGAGTAAAGTAAAGAAGGTCATCGATATGTATGAATCCGTCGCTTTTTAGTAGTCATTCAGATTTGGTCGGATAACCAGCCGTTGTTTACATATTTTGGTTTTTTGTTTATATTTACTTAATGCGTAACATTTGAAGCTCAATATTTTCACCATATATTTTTGACTAAAGGCACAAGATTTTGGTTTACACCTACACATCTGGGATTGTGCCAGTTCCTTGTATTTTGCCGTCAAAGTTATGACACCATCGTTTTTACTTTTAGCAAGATTATTCAAAAACGCATGCATGAACATTTTTGAAACTTTGTATGGTTATTATTAGCGTCAAGAAAGACCGAATACAGTTTTCAGCGAAGTTATGCCTTGTCTCATTTAGGCGCTGCGATGTTTTTTCGGGTTTTCATAAAACCGCGATAACTTGAAAACTATAAATATTTTCTAAAATCTAATTGGGGCACAAAGGGGCACACATTAAGAGCTACTCGCGTATGTTTATTCTACAGGGGCACATGCAATGGTTTTAGAGATATACTATTCATCAAAACGTTACTCCAGCAGGAAATGCAATATCTCGAAAATCTGAAGGGGCACAGATTTTATTTTTGGGGGCACATTTTGGCACACATATAAGCTATCTGGCCATGCACAGTTTTTCTCTCTCCGATCATTCGTTTAGAATTTTCCTGCTAGAAAAACGTTACCCCAGCAAGAATCGTTTTTTCGATTTTTTTTCGAAACGACAGGGGGCACACATTTTTTATGTGGGGGCACATTTACAGCAGATAAGGCACCAACTATACGTTCTACTCATATAACTCTAGGAGATACTTTCTTGTTGGGGTAACGCACACGGTTTGACCGACTTGTTGATTAATTGGCCTCAGAAATCAGACTAGTGTTTTAAAGTTGGAAATACATACATTCATAATTTCACGCCTATCTCTCCCCGATGGGGTAAGCAGAGACCCCAGATTAGAAAGTTGGAAATAAGAAGCTGTCCAATCCCGAATCTGTCCAGTCCCACATAAGGGCTGATTACTATTTATTGATGTAAGTACGTATTCGTTACGTGAGTCACGTCAGTTTGGCGACTCACTAATAACCCTGACGCCAGTGGAGCTTTTATTTCTAATATTTGCTACTATTGAAGCTGTTATTTCTTAATATTCAGCGCTGACTAGTCACCCACTTTTCCAACTAGACGGCCCCCGGCGCCTAGTCGGTAACTCATTGGTTTTTTCAATTTATATTAACATACTGACAAAATTACGGAAATTGATAGGGTTGGTCGTTATTGGAATTGGTCATGTTGGAAATAATAAAAAATGCGATAAATGGATGTTAGGCTAAAAAGGAATTCATCCCAAAGATAACAATATCTATAATTATAATTTTATGAATATGTCAATATTTGGATACCTAATAAAATAAAACATAATGAAAAGCTAGTTTCACTTCATTGAACTATATTTTTTCTTTCAGTGTAAGTACACAAATACAAGCTGCATAAAGCACTCAGGCAAAACGAGTATAATTTTTCTAAAGTAATAATTTGTTTAGATCTTAATTTATAATGAGGGCTTTTTTTTGCGATAAAGCTATAAAATATTATAGTCATATAGTTAACAATATATTTTAAGAATATGAATTGTAATAATAATTATATTTATTTTATTAATCACAAATATTAACTTCACTTTATCGCTAACTGATTAGATTTTAAAAAAAGAATCCGAGAATACCTTAAATTTAAATAACATAGGTACCTTTTAGTTAATAAGCCCTAACATCAGTGAATTGAATAAAATTGTCATATTATTAGTGTTGTCATACTATACGGAATTATTATATTACTTATAGGTTTAAGCCTGCCCCCGTAACACGCTGCTCGCATATCGCGTACGTTGCGACAAATGAACTAATCTTATTGGCTACGTGATAAATAAACCAAATCTATTGATTCAATTATCGCTTCGCCCTCGGTATGCTGTTGTCATGTTACCGCTGCAGAACTATGAAACTTCGTGTGGTACAGTTTCTAGACAAATTATACACATTTAAAGTTTGTAAAGGGGAATGTTTCGCTTTGCTTGCTAGTACACATTGCGTCGATTAATGGCATTACTTTTGAATATTCTTACTTTACTTGTTGTCCGTAACATTATAGTTCGCGTGGATTTTGGATTGTAAAAAGAACCATGCATTTTTCCGTGATAGCAAAATGCCTGTTTTAGTCCAGTCATTTATAGTTCAACTTAAAAATCACGTATCTGCAATTTCGCGATCTCTTTTTACTAAATAAAAATAAATATATGAAAAAAAAATTATATTCAGAAGTAACGCTATATATCGAAACAGTGCTGTCTTTGCGAAACGTTTAGCCTTAATAACAACAAAGGTACTGTAGATATTTTTGATAACGTAGGCAGCGATATTATTATTACATTGAATAATAATACGTGAATTAAATATTTGTTATACAATATAGGTACTAGAAAAATATTTAGATTTGATTTCGTTTAAATAAAATGTTTCATGTCTCACATAAAACGACTACAACAGTAATATATGTATTAATAAGTTCTTGTCACAATGTTAAATATAACTCATCAAATATAAAAGCTATAAAATAATTAAATATAAAAAAAAAATCACATAATAGGTATAATCACAAGTAAAAATACCAACAGGTACATTTAATGTATTTCTAACAAGGAATGCAAATTTTCACTTTTAATACAATCAAATTGAGTAAAGCGTATATCTTTACAAATTTTGATTATTTGTTTCATTATCTTATTGGCAAGAACTATAATTCCATTTTAATACTAGAAGGTTCTTAAAAATACACTTTTAACAGCTTTAATTTTTTGTCATCCTATAAGCTAAAGTAAAACAATATTTATAAAGCAAAACAGATCTAAATAATAGCTACATACAATTATTGTCATGTTTGTCATACATAATAAATTATTATTATTAATATAATCTTTGGTTAAAATAACCCTTGTGTCAAAAATATTTATATATTTTGGCGGTTCAATATGTCTTCTATGCTAGCGTAAGTACCGAACACGAATCCAGTGAAACCGAATATGATGATGAGAACGTCTTTCCAAAGTTTCCAGTAGTGTTTGCCCAACTTGTCAGGCCAGAAGGTGATAATCTCTATTGCCGGTGGGAATATGAGCGCGAGTGCTGAGCTGCTGAACGCGCCGACTAGCGATATAATACCGCTCAAGTTGGGTATGAGAGCGGCCGCCGTAACTGTTCCAACAGATAACGAGTTAACTGATATTGCTATGTGCACTCCGATAACTCTATTTGTTTTCTCATGCGATAGATAACAAATTTAAATAAATATAAGTAGGTAGATGACGCTAATGAATTCTTAAAACATATTACTCAAGTGGAATAGTACGTCTTTTCCAATGGGCTAATGTGATACACAAGGATAGTTTGTGTACATCAAATCGTTGTAGAGTAAAAATTAATACATATAAGGTAATGTGATTTAAAAATGAATTTGGCATAAAATGATTTAATGTGAAATCGTTTCATAATTTAAAATAGGTAATAAGATCGGGAAAACAAATAAAAAAAAAATGTACTTACATGTTATGGTAACCATAATTAACCTCGTAAATGTTTCTCCGTATTTCAGCGCCGTTTCCGAGGTTAATTTAGACTTAACGTAAGGCCAAACAATGTTCATTGGCACATAAAATTGAAGGCCATACGATAGGAAGATAGCTGCCGCCATCATAGTACGGACACTCTGCGCTAGTCTGGAAGAACCCAGGAAGAGTGATAATTATTACTAGACGTGTTGTAAGCAAATTTTTTATCGAACAAATAAAATTTTGGATTCAAATTCTAGAATAATAGCAATATATTATGTAATGTCACTTTATATTATTTATTTGTCTTTGATGTGGAAGAGGATCGTAGTAAATGGAAGTGCGTGGTCTTTGCTCCAACGGGAAATAGGTGCGATCTTTTATATATGTTATATGTACGTGTATATGTGTTTACGAGACGCTTGTAACGTTTAAAGCTGTTATTATGGACAAAAAGATTTCTGTTCTGCTGCATTAGTTATTTCTGCTGACATATTTCCCATCTTTTATTAAGTTTTTAGTGTTGTTCTTTTTTTGAGTTATTTGTTTTAAAATATTTCTGTTCATATCAAAGCTCGAAGGGATACAAGTGAGAGAAGAGGTTGACGTAGCGGTACTCAACGTAAAGGGAGTAAATTCTAGGTAAATTCCAATTGACGTGATTATGGACGTCATTATCTACCTATAAAAATATCAAAGTACCATAAACCAAAAGTTGTAACTTACAAGTCGTCTGGTAAGTTGAGAGTAATGCTTCCGCGAACGTGGTTCCCATATTTTAAGTAGCCGAAAAAACCAATAGCCGTATACAAAGCTGCTACGATCACCATGCCAGTATTGAGTACACCAGCCCAACCACCAAAGTCTTCAGGTGTTTTCATGTTATTCTCTAAGGGAAGCACCTGAAATTTGTATAATAATGAATAAGTGGTAGGAATACATAATAAAGTTCTGTAATATACCTATAAATTGAATAAAATGGGACCCACCACCCATGGGACCCAATAGGACTAACTTCTATGAGCCAGTTACAAGATAAAAGGGTGCTCATGAGGGTCTATTTTTGTGCGAGCCTCATTCACGTTTTTTCTACGATACATGCAATGTTGTCAAACCATACTTAAGCAGCTATTTTGAAGTTAACTCACCACACCAATTCCTTCAAATGCATAAATTGCGGTGCCGAAGTATAAAGGTAGCTGGCGCCAACTTGCGAACGATTTCACCGTACTTGTGCGCGGCAAGTCTTGCAATATGTAGTAAAATGTTATAACAAGCCCCCAAGCTGTCATGATAGCAGCGATCAATGAAACGGGGGTTAAATACTTCAAATTCTTCAACATAGTTAGCACAAACATTGCTGGGAACAATAAAGCCAAGTAACAATAGACACCGAGGTGCGTCTTGTGAGAAAGAGGTATCGTGTCTTGTAGGTTAGTTGCGACAAACAAAAAGTAAACACAGCAAAACCCCAATTGTGTTATTACCAGAAAAACATTCACTACATTCCTGAAACAATAAATATTTGTTTATTGTAAAAATAATGTAAGTAAGCACACGTTGAAGAAATTGGCATTGTATTGTACAGATAGTCAGGTCAAAAGAAGTGCACGGAATGGCAATTATTTGATAAAGAATAGCATAATTATTTCCATTTTGTACTATAAATGCCGTCCGTAAAATATATACGTCATACATAAGAGTTAATGTTGACTTTTGCAGCTAAATAGAAATAACCATAGCATAGGGAGATTCATAAAAGTAAAAGTATTGAAGTAGAAATACCGTATAACGTGTGTTAGCGGTAATTAATACATTTGCGATAAGACTACCAATAATGATGTATTACATGCTATTATGTTTTAATGTGAGTTCTGCTGGGTTGATAAATTAGGCAATGAATCAAAAACAGACACGACGTGTCTGGTGCACGTCCATTAACGAAAACTTCCACTCTCTGGAAGTGGAACGTGATAACAACTTTAAATGTGCTTTTGTTCCAATTTTTTATTGGTTAGTTAAGCAAGCTATAGCAGGTGATTGCTCACCGGTAGCTATTTTCATTATTTCGTAATCCTCCTCTTTTGAATAACGAAGTTCGTAATTAATATTTCACTACAGAAACCCGATTAGGTTTCCCAACAAACCATTTTGTTTTCATAACATTTTACAGTAACAAACAATAATTTCCTGTTAATACCACGCTTATACCTAGATTACAAGTGTCAGCGCCCGCGGCATGGTTCTGCGCCATTCGCGCGGCACGAATTATATCGAGACCGACAGTTGTACGACGTTTATCCACGTAGAGTATTGCAGCCCTCCCAAAGCCCTCGATATAATTTGCGCGGCGCAGAACCCTACCTAGTCCTCTGTGCTGCACTCTACCCCCGCGACTCAACAAGAGCGCCGCGCGCGACTTGACGTGTATCACGGACTTCGATCTTAGCCATACGGCGTTTATTTGCGTAGGTTCAGAGCATCCGCTACGTCTAATGGTTGAAGCCCTCGATATAATTCGCGTCGCGCGCGGCGCAGTTGCCGTGCAGAGCCCGTAGGCAGAGTATCAATGGGACATGGACATGATGGTCATGAATAATGAGTTTTGTTTGATTATTCAATATTAAAACTAAATTGTTATTTTATATCAACCTGAAATACCTACTTGACTAAAGCTATTTTTTATTTGCAATTTAATACAATTCTGTAAACCTGAAAAATTTATTGTGCACTTATTTTTTTATATATAAATTAAACTTACAACAAAATAATATTAAAACATATGGTCACTTTGATTATACTAATAACATTTTTATGTACCTATTTTTTAAATTAAAGTTGCACTGAACTTAGCTTGTTTGTTTTCTTAAATGGAAAGTTAGTAATAGCAAACTAATTATTTATACCAACACTCTTTAAGAGAAATACTATTCAAAAGGAATGTTTTATAGAATTACTTACTTCATTTTCTTGGCATATGGTCTAAGAAATACGGGTCCAGAAGCTACCGCATCTTCTACCACTTCTGAAAAGCTCAGTGCTGGTCGTTGATTTCTGATACAGAGCTCATGGGAGCATTCCACTAAGATGTGCATACAATGTGTGCATATTGCTCCCATTAACAAAGTGCCAAACACACCTGTAAAGTAGAAAATAAATTAAAACTAAGCTAACTAAGGGAAGACTCTCTCGAATACAAGTCCATTAATATTGGCCTTTGATAGACTGGAATGGAAAATGCTACACCGACAAGAGCGTGGCTCTTAAATTGATGATGATGAATATAATGTAAAAAAAATCCTATCAAAATTGCTGAATTTATTATTTATTTATATTACGTACATACATATGTTTTAGTAAATTATTTTCAAAGGTAATTAAAAGTGCAGTGCAATGGGCGATCTTGTGTAGTTTGAAATTCATTTTAAGCCTTTCAGCCAAATATTAAAGGAATGCCTTGCTGGCTTTTTCTGAATTTATTCCAAATTGAATTGTATGGATATAGGTACTCTTATCTGTACCTGCACATTATTTTTATTATGAGTATATATTTTTAACTAGATGATAGAGATATATTTTCCAATGTGAGCAAAAAAATTAAAACAATAAGACTTACCAAATATTAGACCAGCATTTTTAAATGCATCAGGCATAGCCAAAATCCCTGTTCCAATGTTGCCCTTCAGCAGGTGGATCAAGGTATCGAAATTCGACGTTGGGTGTTCCAAACATCGTTCTGAGGCTGGGTGGTATTCAGCTTTACGTTTTTCTTCGTTAGAGTGCACATTTGATTCACTAACTAACTCAACTATTTGTGTTTCATTACTTTCCGTGGGGGTACTGGGCCCAGTAAGAAGTGGTTGCTTTTCATCATTCATATTTTTTCAAAATACGTTTAATCAATAACAGAAATTCATGCGTCTTAAATGCACAGTTGCACACACAACTTAAGAAATAAAAATATAGATTTTGATTCTGTATGAAACACAATACGTCAGTCACTCAATAGACATCTACCCAAATATTCTGTTTGTCTGTACTCATTTCATTTACATTTTCTATTTCACCTAGATTTCATCAATAACGAGCATCATTCGTCTCACTTTAACATTGCACTTATAGTATGAGAGAAAAAAAGATAATTATACTTATGTTACGTCACACAGAGAAAATTATCCAATGAACGACGAGTGTGCAAGGTATTCATTTCTCATTGAAAACGTTGAAGTTGACTTTATTGTGGTTGAGGCAATGAGGAGGGCAATATTTGTAGGTTGTGTGTAGGTCTTTGTTTGTAAGGGTTTGTGGATGGTTCACAAAAAATAATTAAAAAAAATTATAACTGTCATGTCGTCTGACATTTTGTAAGGTGGATGATGGAGTATCTTTTGTATTTTGAAAATATCCAGCTAGAACTTGCAAAACTAGATAATTTGCAAAAAGAGAAAAGGGTCTAGGGTTATTTTGCGATAATAATGGTAATAAAATAAACATTGACTTCCGGTCAGTTCCGGTGTTCGAAGAACCACTAGGAGGTGGAGGTGAGAATTAATTGTCTATGATCGAATCGTTTGTGTCCAATTTGTCAGGTTGGGGGTCCTTGGCCTGTGTCCTTGGCTGAGTCGGACAACCGCTCTATTCAATCAATCAATCAATCGCAAGTATCGCGCTGTCAAATTGACAATCTGTGTGATGTGATATGAATTGAATGGAAGATTTCAATAAAAATAAATAAAAATAAAAATCTTTAAAGGACCATGGGAAACGCAGGAAGCAATCAACCGAAAGAGTGGCAAAGAGATAATGCAGCCAAAACACCAGATGTTGGGCCATCTTCACCAGCAAAAGAAGGAGAGGCATTTACTTTCGACAAAAAGATTGAAGATGACCGTGGTGGTCGAGATGACGACAATAATATAGAAGATGGTGCTCCATATTACACAAAAGCAGTTCCTGAAAGTGATGTAGAGTATAGTGCGCCACGTGAAAGATCAAATACGTTAACGCAAGACAATGCAAAAGTAGTAGATGACAAAGTTTTGCCTACAGTATTTAAATGGGAAGGAGGAGGTAAACAGGTAATAAATAGAATAGGATCTCGGGTTGCATTGTTTATTCGCAAGACAATTGGTTATTGTAATAATAATAATAATAATAATAATAATAATAAAGCTTTATTTCAGAAAACATTCCATACATACAAAATACAACACAATTAAAATATAATAATAAAATTTACAAAAATAACAACACCTGACAATAATAACAATGTTGTTTTAAATTTATTTTTAGGTGTACATCAGTGGGACGTTTACTGACTGGAAAACTATTCCCATGGTCAAATCTCATGGTGATTTTGTAACTATTATTGATCTACCGGAAGGAGAGCATCAGTACAAATATTTTGTAGATGGAGAGTGGCGTCATGATCCTACTGTGGTATGTTGGTAATACTAAGTAGGTAACTGTGAAACACTACACCTTTGGTGACGAAATAATCTTTGCTAATTTCTGTTTGTTAAGGGATTAACTGGGAAACTTATCAAATCATTTTTATCATACTAATGTAATTATATTTCCAGAAAGTAATAGATAATGGAATGGGCTCAAAAAATAATTTGGTATCAGTGAAGATGTCAGACTTTGAAGTATTTCAAGCCTTAGCAAAGGATAGCGAAGGAGTTCATAGCGGTGCACAAACAGAGTACTCACAGGTGCTGTATTATGAAGTATATGCCAATTTTACACATTTTATATTTATGCATGTTATGTTTATGCATCTTATAAGAAACTGTCTGGCACAATTTTTTATGATATTTGAGTCCTTTTTATACAATATTGTTGTGTATTAAAAATTATATTATTTTTCAGGAAATACCTCAATCAAAGCCTTGGGAGAAAGTCTCCGGGCCACCCATATTACCTCCACATTTGTTACAAGTTATTCTGAACAAGGACACCCCATTATCTGTAAGTTACAATGTTTATAACACAACATGGTTTTTGTTTAATTACATAGTCATAACTGGTTATAAAAGCCTAAATTGTTACAATTTGAGGATGTCACAGACTTACAGTTGCCTTTCAAATTCATATAGTTGCCCTGGACCGTTGATTAATTTTTGTCACAGTATTTTATAGTGTTGCTGTTTTTATCTGTTACAGTGTGAACCTACATTATTACCAGAGCCAAACCATGTGATGTTGAACCACCTATATGCCCTGTCAATCAAAGATGGTGTGATGGTGCTGTCTGCTACACATAGGTACAGGAAGAAGTATGTCACCACACTTCTATACAAACCAATATAAATCTAAGCATCTAAAACAAAACCCCTTCATGATATTTCTTTCTTGTTAATATGTTTGGCAGTGTAAATAGTGTTTAGGTCCAATAATTTTATGTTATAATTAAATTTTGAGGGGTGATGTTGATGTCTACTAATTGGTTTGCTGTTGATGGGCAAAAATGGGTGGTTCTCTTTATATCTTCAGCTGTTATAATTTTTTGCTATAGTAAAATTATGCAATGCAAGCAATGGTTATGAATAGTGTGATATGAAAAATATTATTTTTAAATAATTATGTATTTAATTTATGTAAATAAAATGCTTCCAGTTTAAATCTGTAATTTCTTTTTATTTTGTAATTACAAAAGTATTTCTACAAATAGCCATCTTCACACTAAGCATAAAAGTAATAAATCTTTGGCCAGGTAATTTAAAATATGGCAGAGTTTAGAATGTACAATGTTGGTTTCTTTGTTTTTCTTTCACATTTTAAGAAACAAATGTCAACAAAACGTAGTAAGAATTATATAATTATTGTAGTTTAGTTTGCCAAGTGTATAAATATAAATTGGTAATTTACCAAATTACCTAATTGGTGAGCTCTTGCATTTCTTACCACAGCCTCACAATACTGCTATCTAAAATAATAACTAAAATTAAAAACATAAATGTTATATGGTATTTATCTAATATAATAATATTGCCTTTTATAATTGAAAATTATTGCAAGGATGCAAAAAGTGAGCTCTGAAGGCTTAGTTTGGAAGTTTGAGCACTTTGATGGACAACTATGCCACAAAATAGGCCCGCGCGTATCACATACTAGGAAAAAGCTTCCGTCTAATTAGACACACAATTGTGTCATAATTATGACTATGACACACATGATCTATTTAAATAATGAGATTCATTAAATTGCAGGCTAATAGCTTGTAGCACATATTTTTCCATGTGTAAAGAACATAGTACAATACCTCAACTTTTTAATTATAATTACCTATATTAAAATTATTCTGAGTAAAGTCAGCATATAAAACAAAAATGATTTTAAAAGTAATACTGTCACTTACTTTCTTGAGATATACAAGTCAGATATGGTAAAAATCTATTACAAATAAGAACCTAACTTAATTAAACAAATGGTACTGGGTTTACAAAATAATTAAAGATCACATATAATCGGTTATGCCTCTGTGACTACATCTAAAAGAGGTTTCTTATCTCTGTCAAACCCATTTGAATTATTATTAGTATTATTTACAGGATTTTTAAAGTACATTGCTACCGCGATACTGACTAGGCAGATTGACACTATTGTACTCCATGTAATTAATATATGAAATATTATGTAACATACCACAGCTGTTATAATCAGCTCTAAAGCACTGGCATATGTTTTCAATATCGAATTTAGGTTTTTCAAGAAGAAACTTGTGACTATGCCGACTACTGCACTATTAATTGTAATAAGAATGACAAATATATTGGCCAAACTTTTAAAGTCATTAAATATTGTATATACTTCACCCTTGATCATCAAAATAACGAAATTACATAAAACAGAGTCTAGATACATAAAGACATTCTGTAGAAATATATCTACATTGGATCCTGTTGTTTTTAATAAATATTCATTGTATGTGCCTGCCAGGCATGAGCAGAAGTTTTGAAAATTGATTGACAAAAAGTAAATGTTGAATACTTGAGACCAGAGCCCTTTGTCCTCTGGGGTGCTGTTGTTTACGGACGCGGCGTCGAAGTTCTTTATCATACATCCTAGTGTTAATATGCCTAAAGATATCCACTGGTATAGCGTCAAATTTTTCTTGAACAGAAACTGAAACAGAAGAAGTTAATTGTTAGGGATAATTCCATTGGACGAAAACATAATCATCTCAATTTTTGTTTGCTATACTGACCTGGAAAAGTAAGGCAGTTAATACAACCCTGAATTGTAACAGGATGTAGTATGATGTAGGGTCATAATGTGATAAGTTTACGAATGCCAAATTATTGTAGAAACAGTATAATAGTGATGGAATGAAGTATAGAAGTAATAACTTATAATTTATCACAATCGCCTTGCATATGTGTGGTTTTTGCCTGAAAGAAAATATATAAACATTTTTATTCATATTGCATATTATAACAAAGGTCTATAGATAGTCATATGATGATGTAGGCAAAATTAATGGATGCAGACTAACAAATATTATGCCTATACACTACACAAAATAGATTCAAATTTTAACATTGATACAATGACAAAGCAATAACTGAATGAAAAATCAGTTTAATTATTGTTTTGAGTGATTTTGTTATCTTTCTACTTGTTAACTGAAGTGCCTTGGAATGCCTTTTGTTCTGATTAGAAATATTGTTTCAAAACAAAAATGTTACTACATCAAGAGCAGTTAATAGTTATTAGTCCCCATGATGTGACTAATGGGATGAGTTATGTTAAACATCTAAGTAAACAATTGAAATGACTTGAGACAGGTAGGTAGTGATAAAGGAGATCTGCAACTAATCTGCTAAAAATGCTTTTTGAAATGTTTGTCATACCATATTCTGATGTTGTTGTTTTCATCATGAAATAATGGAAGAAATATATTAATTCATGTACTATAAATGTTAATGTAAAAGATTTCATTAGACCTTAGGTTTGTTTAGCTATAGATACTTACTCTCTTCTGTATGAGTATAGCGTAGCTGATGCAATAAGTTTCAGTAGTTCTGATAAGAAAACAACCAGTGTTGTATTGTAATCATAGCCGCCATTTGCTGTTTTTGAAGCAGTTACGAATACACCTAAAAATTATAAACAGTCATTTTATTTTATTGTTATTGGGGATTTATTGCCTACTTATTTGCTTATCTAAATTGCTCTGTGTTTTTAGGTAATAAAGTTTCAATAATGTGTGTGTGGGCCTTTTGCGGCTCAATAGTAACCCTGACACCAGGGCTGATGAGGGTGATTATTGACCTCACACACACAAGAGAAGACAAGAATTTGTATACACAGTGATTGTGTTAACTACTAATAAAACACAAAAGGATTTTTATTATAATTATGGCAAAATGAACAACTTCTTCATGTTTCAAGTTGATTGAGAAGTCAATATGAATGACTAAAACAAGTCTGTGGGTTATTGCAACAAAAAAGTGGCACTAATGTAAAAGGTAAACACTACTGTGTAACCGTAGCCACTTCTCTGAAACTGTAGTATGAATGTTCCTTTGTTATCAGTTATCGGTAAAGGCCATTTTATAAAAACTAAAGTTATACCTTGTTAGTTTTAAGGCTTTAGGATATTTATTAAATTGGGGAACAGTTGATAACAATTATGCACATTCAACCATTGCTTTATTTGTGAGGACCGAATATTATTTTTAATTTAACATAATAACAGTATTTTTTAGATAACATGTTATATAGTATAAAACACTGGCACTACTTTAGGTAAATAAACTGCTTTCAAAGAATAAGGAAAAAATACTAGTTATATAGCTATACATAATTCTTGTGTAAGTTCCTTTTGTTGGTGCTGAAATAATGTTATAAGTGTACAATAAAGAATTGTAATATAAGATACAAATATACTTTATCGCACACAACATACAAAACAAATACATAACAATACAATACATTAACTTGTTCATTATTTTATTTTAATATCAGATAATGCCATATCTATCATAGAAAAAATATGAATGCTGTGGACCTCTTTCTAAAAATATAAATATCTATATCGAAATTAATTATATTAGAAATAGTTAATATTCACAAAAGGGGCGTACCAGTTATGAGTACATAATGATGTAATTCAAAACCGTGAAGTTTTTTGTACTTAAATGATAACTTACCTTGAAATACAAATAATATAATGTATAAAGCAAAAACTATGAAGGCCTCTTTATTTGGGAATAAATTCTTCCATTCTTTCATTTTCTTTCACGTATATTTAAGCGGCATACGCCACGATTATTATGAACACCTGTATATGATAAATTCTTCAGTTTATTGTAAAAACATCGGATAATAATTGATGCCAACTAAAAAAGTCCGCCCAACAAACAATAATGGAAAACAAAACCACAGGCAGAGAACATTAAACGAAACGTTATATTAGTACCATGACATGACATGACGTCCGGACTATGCCATGACCACAGACTAGTAAGAGATACATGACATCTTAGCAAGCATGACATGACATTGACATGACAGTCAAGGAAAAAAACAAAAATGGGGTTTGGAATCCGAATAAGAGACAGACATTATTTTATTTCTGTGGCTTATTTTGTATTAACTGAATAATATTTTAAAATGAGGCTGTAACTGTGATGGCTATTCAGTTAACAAGCTGTATAATTAATTGAAAATACGTCTTTTTATACTCTAAATAATTTGAAATGATTATTTTATCTTTGGCTAAAAATTTTGAGGCTAGGACAATAAAAAGAATGTTGGCCTAATAGTGCGTTTGACTTGTATATAGATATTTTTCTCACTGAGTAAGAAAGAAATAAACGGTCAAAGCCTTATTAGAATTCTCTCTTTCTAACATTTTATATGGGGCATTGCGCTTGCAAGTTTAGCTTGCGTTTTTGACATCATCTTGGAACATCTAGCCTTTTAATCAATGAGAAAAATGGTTTTTCGATATAAATTTTGCTAGTGGCATAGTGCACTTTTAACTGCAAGTTACAAGCGATCTACCTACTGTTCTGTTTATCAAAGGATAAAAAGGTGTGGTAAACTGCCTGGTTGTTATCAATGGTATTGCACTTTGTTATCATTATCAGTTTTCCTAATCATTGTAATTACCTTGTTCTAGTGAACCTCCAACAATTTACCAATGGCTGGTGAAGAAGACGATAGCACCTGGTAATTTTATTCTATTCGTACAATGATGTGAACGGTACAGGAAGATGTTTGTCGGAAAATACCGTTTACAAAGTTGTTTGTTGAAGTTTGTTTATGTAGATATTGTATTGAGCCGTAATACGTAGGAAGGATCTGTTTTACAATAATTGGTTTGTTGGGGACTGTAATGTCAATTGATTCATAAATAAACATCCTTTATTTTATTAGGATGGGAATAGGCTCAAGCAGTCTGAAGACATCTACAGATGTAAGAGGAAACATTTAAAGAGGATTCAACTGAACATTTATTACTAGTCACCCCGATATTCACCTTTCTCCTGACTTTATGCATAACATGCCAGTTTCTGTTGTACCTTACTACTCAACCTTCATTACATTACCCTTTGTATTTATTCCTTATCCAAATTAATAAATTGTCTTAATTACAACAATATTTATTTTTGAACAATAATGTACCAGTTTTGTACTCTGTTGTGTAACAATGTGAGAAATGTGAGCAAATGGAATTCTATAGTCTGCTTAGGCGTGAGTTTATGTTTGTATGTAGGTAGGTGAGAAATGTGTGTTGTAATGGTGCCATGTGACTTTGTTATTTCAGGTTGATAGAGCTGGAGTCTGCTTTGTTGGATGGATGCACGGCACAAGAAATCAACAGTTTGACAAAAGGCAAGAAAATTCCTGAGAGCCTCCGTCCTGATGTGTGGCTTCTATGTCTTAGTTGTCAGGAAGCTGGTAATCAATTATTACTATTTGATGAGATATTTGACTTGATCAACCAAAATGAATTACGAGATGATGTCAAAAAGTTTGTAAAAAGACTTGGAAATGATGATGATGACAAACTAGCAGTTGTTTCTGATATTGAGTCTATCATCACATTCTATTGCAAATCCAAGTCTGTCAGTTACTCTTCTAACAATGGGTGGATTGAGATTTTGTTACCTTTGTTAAGCTTAAAATTGCCAAGGTCAGATACTTACAATCTGTTTGAAAAAATTATAAAGCTCTACATTCCAAAAGGCTGCACAAAGAATGGTGTGCCCTTTCACATATTGAGGCTGATACTTCAATACCATGACCCTGAGTTGTGTTCATTCTTGGACACAAAGCGAATAACTCCAGAACAGTACTGCTTGCCATGGCTGCGGTCCCTGTTTGCAGGAACCTGCAGTTTAGATGTAGTTCTTTTTATGTGGGATTTATACTTTCAAAGATCTGACCCCTTCTTTATATTTTTCCTTTGCCTTATAATGGTGATCAATGCTCGAGAACAGCTATTACAAATGAAAAATGAAGATAAAAGTACTATAATTGAAGTATTAAGCAATATGCCAGCTGACTTGGAGGCCAATGATGTATCAGACTTCTGTTCTTTGGCACATTACTATTCATTGAAAACCCCAGTGTCTTTTAGAGAAGATGTTTTAGAAGTGTTATTTTCTGAAAGTGGCTTAGAAATAAATTCTAAGTTGTATTCCCAAGCCTTATGTCTTCCTGTAGCCGTGCATGAATTGATCGAAAGTGCCACAGTTGATGTTTCAGATGTGGATAGTGTGAAATTTTTCTTGGTTGACTGCCGACCTGCAGAACAGTATAATGCTGGCCATTTGTCAACTGCTTTCCACCTTGATTGCAATTTAATGTTGCAAGAGCCGAATGCCTTCAACACGGCTGTTCAAGGCCTACTGAATGCTCAACGCCAGGCTCTGGCGGCCGGCTCACTCGCGGCCGGAGAACATTTGTGTTTTGTTGGTTCTGGCCGAACAGAGGAAGATAGCTATGCACATATGGTTGTAGCTTCTTTTTTAAAACGTAATACGAAACACGTCTCCATGCTCGACGGAGGCTTCGTAGCCATCCATGATTATTTTGGGCCGCACATGACTGATTGTCTAGAGGAACATAATTCATCTACTTGTTTAGTTTGTGCTCCCAATAACAATAATGATGGAATGGAATTACACCAATCGAAAGCTAGGGACAATGTTCCAGCCATACAACTTTTCAGTAAGCTGTCAACAGCTATGAAAGCAAAAAGCCAAGAAGTGAAAGGAAAATTGATAGAATATATCGTTAATCCCAATTCTACCGTAAACAATGGCGAGTGGCATGTCTCTGCAGGCGACAGAAAAGAGCAAAGATACAGAAATGTTCCGCCAGTGTTTAGTATCAATGACGAAGACGACGACGCGCGGTCTGATGGTCGCCGCGATATTACCGATTCAGAACCGCTAGAAGAAATAGTCGAGATAACTTCATTCCTTAGAGAGCGTAATGTGATCGACAGTTTCCAGTGTCAAGAGGTATTATTGAATGGGTACATGCACGATTCTCATCTCATAGTCACAGAGACGCATTTAGTAGTTTTACGCGACATTCCAAACAAGAGAGGCTATGCGCAAGTGATGTCCCGAAGGCCTCTGTCTACCATAGTTAAGATTACAGCTAAGAAGAGACATCCAGAATTAATTACGTTTAAATACGGTGTACCAGATGGTGATAATTTATTGATTAAAGATATGGATCGCTTCTTGATTCCTAACGCTTCCGTAGCGACGAAAGTAGTTTCAAATCAAATAGTTCAGCAGCTAGATACTAAAGCGTAAACATTTAACAAGTGATAAGTAGTTTATGCAATTGAATTAGTTTAAAGAATTTTGGCTATGCTGTCAGGACTGCCGGGGCAGTGTCTCTCCATAATGTTCAATTGTTTGTTATCGAGTCCAATAAGGTATAGTTTGATTGGTTTTCCATTTATATAATATATTCACGTGAAGCACGTCCCTTGCCCGCCTTTTCAGCAGGCTCTGCATGGCAACTACGTCGTCGCGAAAATAGACGCAGCGAATACTATCTACGTGGATAGACGGCAAAGTCCTCGATATAATTCTGGCCGCGCGCGGCGCGATTTCCGTGCCGCGAGGGCAGGTGAAGACTGGGTTAAAAGCGAATCAGTTTATAAAAGTGGTTTGTTAATTGGCTGAACATAGAGATGGAATGCGTTCCGTACAAAAGGTCATATTTGCCTTAAAAACTTAACTTTAATTAAATTAAGTATACCTATTTATAATCAGTATATACTGAAGTAAGTAGGTGCTTACCTAATAATGTGTCAAGTAAGTTTTGGTCAGTTTGCCAGTGACTAATTCGTGTTCCTAGTCGGATAACATTTCGCATAATTATATTTTGAAATTATGTTAACAGTATTGATATTTTGTTATGTATTATACCTATTCCACCAGACCAGCACAAAAAATATTTTTTTTAGAGCACGTAATGTTGTTACGATTTACGCCATAATGTATGGTTGGCTCGAATCTTTACCTCAAGATGTTGACCATTATATTGTAAGACAGGTATTTGTCATAGTGCAGAAACTATCTTTCTTGGCCTGACTAATTAATTACATACACATAGTGATAAGTCATTTCAAATACTGATTGAGTACCTATGTCGTTTTTGAGAGTCTAAATAAATCTAGATGTGATTGCTAGTTGTAAGATATCTTTAAACATTGACTTATTATCACCATTACTTCTTCATTTTTAAAAATGCACATAAATTAATAGTACATAAATGATTATATTGATTTTAAATTATATTGTAGATATATTATTGAAATTAATAAATATATTGATGAAAGTACTGGGGTCTTATTCATCATATTAATTGTAATTTTCGGCAATTTTATTTTACTGGCCCGATGTTAGGGCTTTTGCAACTGCTGTTATAAATGACATGATATAACCTATTAGGTGAGATGAAGAATGACGTGAGGGTCAAATAAAACGGATTTTCTGTTCACATTGTGGCCACCAAACCAATAGTCATACATGTTCTAAAGTCCGGTCACGTGACACCCCGCCGGCGTGGTCGACCCCGCCGGCGTGGTCGACGATTTCCCTCATTCAGCGCTTATCGCTATCGAGCCACTAGGGTCGATTAATTCTTTCAAATATTTTTCCTCTCAGACGACGCCCTGAGCCGAGTTTCGCGCCCAACTGGGCACCCTCAGGCCTGTTGTCTTAAACGTTGTACCGGGTGAGAGCCTTCAGCGCTCCCCATTTGTCCGGCCAAGTAGTTAATGCCATCTGCGGCAAATCTACAATAAGTCACGTCAAAAAAAAAAAAAAAAAAAAAAAAAAAAAAAAAAAAAAAAAAAAAAAAAAAAAAAAAAAAAAAAAAAGGTCACGTGACAATTCTACATAGTTTTGCTATAGTTAGAGATTGAGAACACACTTACCTACTTACAAGATGTAAAGTCGTAGGTATAGGCTTTGAAATAGACTAATCGGGGCGCCATCCAAGTCGCGCCAGACAGAGTACTTCGGGGCAGAAGGTAAGGGAGAAACTACTGCCCAATTTGTCCCTAATAAGTAGCATGGAGAGGAAAGCTACACCGACAAGAGCATGGCTCTTAAATTAGTGATGACGAAGTAGGTATAATACAACAAACGCAACTCGCTATATACTATCGAGGTGAGCAAAGATACATCTCACCAGAAGGCAACTAAATGTGATACCTATTAAGCTTGATTGGGTATGTAGGGTAGGTACCTTATTGCTCCCTTAGCAATAAGGACGCGTTTTGTTCCAATTATTTGTTTGTCTTAGTTCATCTTACGTTGGATGTACCTCTGACTGCCTCTTTGGGATATAGTCGTGAGTATGTGTGTATTTGTTAGTAATTGTATTGTATTATATTGTAGGGTGTTTTCTGGTGAAGGTCGCGGGAAGCCGCTGGATGCGGGCAGCGCAGGACCGATCGTCGTGGAGATCCTTGGGGGAGGCCTATGCCCAGCAGTGGGCGTCGTACGGCTGATGATGTAGGGTGTTTTATACAAAGGAAAACTCCTGATGTAATAGGGAAAATCTTTTAATATTTAACTTTCAATGTAATTTTATTCATATAAATAAATCTAAAATAAGAGGACATAAAAACGAGATATATTCAATACGGATTAAGTATGTATTTTACGAGTCTTACAATTGATATGTATCGGTAATAGCGGGTCCTATTAGCTTGCCATTTCATGGCTATTCGGTAATGAATGATGTAATCACAATAATTTAGAGCTAGGTATTTACTGCAGAATATTACCTATTTGAACAACACCGTCACTCGCCCACCACCCACCACGTCTCGTGTTTCTATGCCTCATTCGTTCTACATTATTATAATTATCAAATTTATTATATTTATATACAATTATATAGGTACGCCACTAAATATTACGGAATTTATATATTATATGGCAGTCAAATATCACTGGTGTGGAGAATCCTATGTTATATAACAATAAAGTAAATAGAGATGTACCTTTGTGGTTCTATTCGCAACGAAAACAAGGTAAATAGGCATATCTGCATTCACTCTTAAAAAGTTCTAGTTTGTTTTGTAGGTAGACTAGGTGTATCTCAACGGTATGCTCCTCAAAGCGGAACAATTAGGTAATAATTTTATTGTACTGTTGTTGTATGATAATATAATATAAAGTGCCATTGTTTTATTATAAATAAGTACTTTCTTTTTCTATAACCTTGAAATCTAGGTATCGTTTTAATAAATTATCTGTGTAGAATATAAAGTTAATCAACGAGGCGTAGCATCTACAATAATTCTTAAACTCTATAGAGAAAATGTAATTTATATTTACAATGCTAAATTATTACTTATAGTTATTTATATTTCGAATTGTATTATTTCTAAAATTCGTACTAAATAATAAATCATTTATAGACCCGCGCAGGGGTCGCTTTCTGGAACACATCCTAACGATATTAAATTTGATCCCAAGATATTAAAGGACTTGCACGTTGGATACACTACGCCGCCATAATTCACCTTAAATTAGCATTAATTACTAACTCGCTCGTAAACACTCATAATAAACGATTTCATTTGTTTAAAATGTAACAAAACAGTTTTTCATAAGTTCTATATGGCAACCCTGTGGGTGGATATGTAAGTATTTTTAGTCAATTTTAAAAAGCAATGTTTATTGCTTGCCGAGTGTATGATTACCTGTATTACCTATAAAACCTTGCTCTCCCAAGTGCTAACGTTCCGGTCATCTTACAAATATAAGTAAAGCTTATGTACTAGCATGGTCTCCCAGGGAGCAATGATATGTCGTTACTTTGGCGATTTTAAACATCTAGGCACAAAAATGGCGTTACCTAACATGCAAAATTAATAATCGTCTTAGGTTTAAAGCGATAGCATTGCATAGGTAAGTGTCTACCTACTTAGTTTAGTATTTATCTCAGTACCTACATACTTAGTTTAGTATTTTTTAGGTAGCTACTCGTTATAATTCATGGTAATTGGATAGTATCATTAAATGAAATTAAGATTTTTGCTTATTCTACAAAACAGCAGTTATGGTACTATACGTAGGTATATACTTTTAAAATAGATGAAAATTGTTTCAAATCGTATCTACATTTAGCTTAAGTGAACACCTTACGACTACCTAATGAGTTAGGCAGCCATACAGAGACGTATTCCTCAATTTCGCACTGGCAGATTATATGATTATGGTCGATTTCCACTCACATGCTATATTTTGGAGCGAGAAGCGGCATTTTGTATGAAACTGCACTGCTGCGTCGTCTTTCGATGTGTACCGGTGCATACTCGTACCGCTTCTCTGTGTTTTAATAAATGAATACGTCCCTGCAGCCTTAAAACGCCGATCAAACATTGGCCTTTCTTTTACCTAATATTTAGTCTACATGACATCATCATCAATCGTACAAGCAACAAACAACCATTTACACAATTCATGCGAATAATAATTAGATGAACGTATAAGATTTTTTTTATCACAGCCCGTTTAATTAAAATTATATGGTTAATGTCCTATGAAGCGATGATGGGTAGACTAGGGATTAGTAAAGAAAGTAGGAGACACGCGTGGAGAGACGTGACTGCAGAGGAGTCGCTGGATTCTGGCGCCGTCAGGTTGGCTGACGGTTGCGAGAAGGTCGATGGTCTTATCACGTCCACTGAAATCATACATATTTAATTACTTCATAGACTACCATTATAGACGGAGATATGCTCACCACCTATCTAACAGAAAGCTAGGAGAGGTGTGGGTAGGTACTTAGTAACTTTGACTCTCTCTCTCTCTCTATTTAAGAGCTGCGCTCTTGTCGGTGGAGTAACCGCCATTCCTCTCTTCTTCCCGCCAAAACCTTCACCTCCCGATACGACACGACCTGCACCTTCTCTTTTATTTGTTTCATAAATGTTATCCTAGGTCTACCCCTTCCTCTCTTCCCTTCAATTTTTCCTTCTATAATGTTTGTTATAAATGAATCGTGTCGTATCAGGTGGCCAATCATATTTCCTCTCCGGTTCTCTATAGTCTTCAATATGGTTCTCTTTTCTTCAACTCTTTCCAGCACTTTTTCATTTGACACCATTTCAGTCCAGCTTATACCCTCCATCCTTCGCCAACACCACATCTCAAACGCTTCCAATCTCTCTCTGTCTCTCTGTGTCATAGACTAACTAAGATAACTTTGACTACCCCATGGGATAAGTCGTGAGCTTATGATATGTTATAGCGACAAATTACTCGTTTTCTATCGTGTGAGTTGTGTGATCATTGATCAACCTCAGCAACCCTGGTGTCAGGGTTATTATTGAGCTGTCATAGTCCCCAACCGTTATAGCGATCCGAACCGCTCTTTAGCTATCTAGTGAGCATAGCCAAGTTACTAATGTTCCTATTACAGCTAACGTAAGTATAACGAATTAAATGAATGGATACCTTGTTGCATGAAGGACGATAGGTACGTACGTATGCGAGGCGTTTCGGTTCTAGGCTAGGCTCTCTAAATCGTTAGTTCGAAAGGGGCAGAATATACCTACGCTAGAGCGCGTCCACATCAAGTTATTGAGTCTTGTTCTTTAAAATAATTTATTTGTTTTATTCGAAATTACTTGACCCGGTATATATATGAAACGATAAAACCTGGCTGTAAAAACGATAAAGGCTGTAGTAGATATACAAATATTTAATCGGGACTGGTAGCTGTACGTTCTGGCAATAAAATAGGTAGGTACATAAAATTCTAAGCATTTCTGTTATTGGAAGTGGTTTTATGGTCTCGAAGTTGTCGCGTCTCGTCTCGAGGGGCCAGCACAGATAATGTCACATTATGTCCCAACTTTAACCAGAGCCGCGAGTTCTGTCACATGCCTACTTAACGAGATATTTTTAGAACTTTTTGACTTATTTACCCGCAATGTAGACTTCGGGGAACAGTCCTTTTCCCTTCCCTTCGTAGGTAGTGCCAAACGTGGCTTTTGTGTGCGTTAGTATTCTAATACCACATATAGGGCAGCAGCGATTAACTGAAATGGGTGAATCTCAAAATTTCAAGTTTGGTGGCGAAATTTCATATTATTTTTTCGTGAAAAATTGGGTTCCGACATGAAAAAGATCCAAAAGGATCCTCGGTTCCGACATGAAAAAGGAATTTTTCGATTCCCAATTTTCCCAATTCCCCAATTTTTCACGAAAAAATTATATGACAGTTCGCCACCAAACTTCACACATTTTGATATTTACCCAAATATTGATGTTCCTTTAGTCTGTAATAAGGGGAATAGGCGAATACATCAACTATTATAGAAGCTGCTTCTGGTACAATTCTCTGAACAGCATGACACATCTATTAGAAATGCCCACATATCAAATGTTTACCCTTTTTTGCATAATTTAGCTAATATACTGCTGAGACTAAAACTCCTCAAGTCATTAATGTGCCATTGACTGTACATGTTTCTTCGACAAAATTGGATGAAAGGGAGAATCGAAGATTCCCGGATTGGAGAATTTTAATTGGACATGAATACACAATGAGCTGATGACTTCGAAGGGGCTTCGTTATTTTTAGATTCGGAGAATTTCCAATAAGTACCTATCGGTGTTTTTGTGTAGAGTGTTTACCTTGTTATTATTAGGTACACATATTAATGACGGTCTTCGTAAATGTTTGACGGAGTTTGTTTGAAACGGTTTACTCTCAATTAGAACATAAATATACAAATCGGGTTGGGTAATTAATATGCTGATTGCAGCAGATCAGGGTTACAGTAGGCGAGCCTACTATTGCGAGTTTACCGATGACAGATGTATTTCTAAATCTGCTTTTTTAGAATTTTGTCGCGTTCTCCATCTTGGGTTCGCCGGTAAAGCACTCCTTACATCTACTGTCCTATACGTAACGTAGGTACTTCGTCTTGAGGTACTGTTTTGCTACGGTGTACCAATCTCGGTGGGGACCTATCACAAAAATCACTTTGATCCGTAGTTTGGTTAGGACATTACAGGCTGATCACCCGATTGTCCGAAAGTAAGGTCCATTAAGCGGTTGTGATTACTGATGTACCTAAGTACGTAGTCGTTACATGCCATGTCAAGGGCCTTTGGGGCTCAATAATTACCCTGAGACCAGGGTTGATGACTTTAGTAATCCACCTCACAACCCACACGATAGAAGAAGGAGGCTTACCAATGACAGTATCGTTTCTGACGTCAGCAAACTTGTCGTCAATGCTCCGGAACTCAGGGATTGTGCTGACGCAGCTGATCTCAAGGCGGCCGGTGGCCACGAGCTGCAGCTCAGATACGGTAACGTACAGGTCCCTCCGCCCCGGGCGTCGGCTTTTGTGCCGGGACGTCGCGTGGATCACATTGGGCTCCTCGAACTCGTGTTCCTTCATTTCCGATATCTGAAATATTATTATAAAGCGTCTATAAGTGCATATTCATTCATTTATTCATTGCAAAGTCACAAGCTGTTGATAGGTGTTAAGCTCTCGCCACACTGTTGGTGTCAAAGGGAGCGATACACCAGAAGCAGTGTGGTCACAGTGAATACTAAAGACCTAACTTATTTGGCGGTGTATGTGTGCCGCCGCCATTACGACGAATTATGCATCGTAAACTTATGTCGTAAGGTTTATTTGATAATTGAAATCAAATCGAGACCATTCAATCCAGTAAACTTCTTTAGGAATTCGTGGCATATAGCAGGGAAAGTCGCTTACATTTAATGAGTGTTATTCCCAGCTAGAACATCTTTCAGCAGTCGGACGGTAGGTGGAGTATGATTATCAGTCATGTATGTTCAGCAGGCCTCCACTAAAACGTACAATTCGACTCTGTCTCGGATACTTTACGGCCTCTAAAATATTTATTCATAGAATTAAGTAACGAGAAAAGTAGTAGTAGTAGTATTATTGTAATGTATATATATGTAATGTTTCTTTTTTTCTTTATTACATAAGTGGTGTAATAGTAGACGTTTAATGTGGAGTTTGTCACCAGCGCCGCATTTAGGGTCTGTATGCCTCTAAGTCTGTATGCCGCTGGATGCGGGCAGCGCAGGACCGATCGTTGTGGAGATCCTTGGGGGAGGCCTATGCCCAACAGTGGGCGTCGTACGGCTGATGATGATGATGCCTCTAAGTTACACCTATGGTGGATGTCCGGTACGGAGGTACGTGCTTCTTCTTTGAAAATGGGGAGTCCCTATCTATTGCAACAGTGATGGCTAGTTTCAAAAAACCTATCAGTTCACATTGGTAGAACATTTAGTTCAGAATTTTCATCTATCTAATTTTCCATTCGTGGCAAGACTCCATTTGTGGTGGGGGCCCCTAAACTATAACTAACGTAACCCATACTTGAATGCGGCGCTGTGTGCCACATTTATTCAAGTCAGTATGAAATCGGTGGAACTTTCAAAACATTTTACCATTATAATCTGCAATCAAAGTCCGTTCCAACTTCTGTAAGGTCCCCATAATAAGTTAGTTAAAATAGAGCACTAATATTACCTATAGACGCTAATCACATAGTGAATTCTAACGGCTGAATCCGAATTCGTCTTCATTTCTAAAGTACCTAATTTCAATTCACATAGTACTTTGCATTTGAGATATTAAATAATGGCTTTACAAAGAAAAAGTACCTACCTACAAAAAAATGTTAGTTCAATTTCAAAACTTACAAAAGATTTTCAAAGTTTGAAAGATTTCCTTACGTTTCCCGACGCCTACGTAGATAGATATAATATATATAGGTATGCGAGAGCAATGAATCAGTTTCAATTCAACGTAATCTTTCGACAGACAAAGGGGGTTTTATAAATTTACGCGCGCCAGATAGGCGTTGTAAGTCTATAAAGTCCGGTATCTTGTCTTATCAAAGCATAGGCATATTTATGTCCTGTTCATGTTTTCTCTATCGCATGCCTTCTGGGAAATACGGCTCGGGAATTGCAAGCTTTCCGCTGCGCTCGTTCTGTATTATTAAGTTGTTACAGTTTAGTTTGTGTGGAATTGAAGGAAATATGCTTTGCGAATTAGTATGTTCTATATTTATAAGGATTATTTAAATTGCAGTTTAATTCTGTTTTAAAACCGTGGGCAATCTACTCATGTCTTGATTACGTTTCGGGTCATAATAAAAACAGAAAGCGTTTAAATTAATCAGAAAAGTAAACAAAGTTAATCAGCGCACGAGTATTTGGTTCGGGTACAAGTACCAGGGGTGAAGTGGCGAACATAATGGTTGATTTGCATAAAAGTAATTTCCTTGGGCCTTGGTGTGCACAAGCTAAATACAGTATGAACTCTTGACGGACGTGTTTTCGTAGCAATGTAGCTAATCTCTGCCCACATCAACGCACTCTCGGAAAGGTTAACATTGTATGCGGATTTATGAATGATTAAAAAAGGGGGTTGCGTTATGTCTGTCCGCGATTTAATAGCGATATAAATAAAAAAGTATATATATGGTAGTTAAGCAAGGCCCTAAGAGGGGCCAAGGTCAAGTATTCGAATGGCCCCAGTAAAACCTAGGAATACTGGCTTGGTCATCTAGGTTCCTATGAATTGAATCGTTCTATATAAATATTTATAAAAATACATTTCTACGTGGATGAATAACTAACTCTATTATGAACGATAAAAGCGAATTCATTGATTTTGCTGAATTTGATTGATGTGCACGTTCATTTTATTCAATTTGATTGAATAAAATGAAAGCTATCGTGCTCATCACCAACAATTTCCTAGATATTATTGGATTAATTTACAGAATTATATTCGCGAGCATGGAACACGGATTGCCTGGCGTAGATATGTGGGGAGTTGTGTTAATTCACTTCCCTGCATTGCATTACCTAGGTCCTATGTAGGTACATTAGATATACTCGTATGTACGAAAACCTTTAAAAGGTTTTCGATTTCCCTAGTAGATTATAAGTGGGTAAGTACCTATAGGTAATAAGGTTTATTGGCAGTTGAATAGGAACTAGCACAAAAGAAACTTCACAACAACACTATCCGAAAGTGTAGTTAAACCATGCTATAAAAATACACTAAACTAGTAAAGTTATTGTACAAACTGTAAAATGGGATGGGTGGTAATGGCGATATTTCTGAAATAGGTACTTAGGCTTTTTCTTATTTTTACGATCAATACTTTGGTCTTCAATACAGAATACAATGTATTTTCACTTGTAATCTTGGGTTTATTACGGAAAAATTAATATATAACCCATCTATATCTACCTACACCTCTAGCCGAAGTTGGGCGTTTATGAAAACCCAAAACTTAGATGTTCCAAACTGCTTATCATCCCGGATATGGTAGAAGTAAGTAGGTAGGTAAGGGATCTCGTGCTGTCTAACGAGAGGGATAAATAACGTGATTATAAACCTATATTCGTTCATCTTTCTGGAAGCTTCAAGTTATCTTCTCTGCATGTGTCTGCCTGTACTAAGTAAGTGCCTGTATAGGCAAAGAATTAAGAATGTCTAATATAACTAATAGTATTAGAACGGTAACTTCCCCGCACCAATTCGTATCGGGTGCCGACCTCACCCTCTCTGGGTTTTACTGTCTAGAATGACTGAAAGCCGCTAAGGCACTGTCTGCCTCGCTCAAACTTACACGTAATTCGGCACACTAAGAATGACATTTTTGTATAGAATGCCTGGGGTGTAGCATAATGCCGCATATACGTAGGTATGGATATGGAGGAGCTCGGTGGCGCAGCGGTAAACGCGCTCGGTCTGCGATTGCTGAGGTTAAGCAACTTTCGCAAAGGCCGGTCATAGGATGGGTGAACACAAAAAAAAAGTTTTCATCTCGAGCTCCTCCGTGCTTCGGAAGGCACGTTAAGCCGTTGGTCCCGGCTGCATTAGCAGTCGTTAATAACCATCAATCCGCACTGGGCCCGCGTGATGGTTTAAGGCCCGATCTCCATATCCATCCATAGGGAAGGCCCGTGCCCCAGCAGTGGGGACGTTAATGGGCTGATGATGATGACGTATGGATGATACTTAGAAACCCACCTGATGTTCCCTGAGGTTGCAGCCGGGGGATCGTGTCGCGACATGCGAGGCGTGGGTAAGCGTCAGGAAGGTAGGGGGGGTGCTGTGGAGGTTCTCATGCTCGAAGGTCCTCTGCAGGCCCCGGCGTCCGTTCCTCTCACTCATCGGCACCCGGTACTTGTGCGAGTGAGCTATTACTTCGTCCATCTGCAATATTCCACGATTACATTCCCTCACAAACTCGAAATTAAACGGAAATGGGTATGAAATTGTTCTGATGCGGCATGGTACTTTAATATGGATTGGAAATGATTATGTAATTGAAAGCGCCTGATGCTTAGGTAGATACATAGTAGAGAAATAGAAAAATATTATTTTCTTGATCATGTATTCTCGTCTCGGCTTTATTGCTAAGTAGCAATCTCTTCCAGGCGACCTTACTACTATTTTTTTATGACACAGGTAGGTTATTCAGGTACCTTCTGTCCATTGATGAACCAGGTGATGTGCGGAGCAGGCAGCGCGGGTGCAGTGGTGCAGTTGGCTCGCAGGGTCTCCCCCGAGCTGAGGAACCGCGTCGGAAAGTCTATGCGCGGGTGGTGCTTCTGAGGATCTGGAAATAAACAAACCGTTAAAATAAATTAGTAATAAAATATGTTAGTTCGCCTTCCATAGGTTTTTATTGACGTGGAACGCTGGGGGCTGTACCCGATGAGGGGATTCCCCACACGGGGAATGTGGGAATTCTTGAACTCCAATGTCCCCCTGATATATCGTAATAATGAACAGTCTACTGCCACTACCAGTCTAAGTCCGCTGCCAGCAAATGTCTCCTCTCAATCAACTGGAGCTGGTTGGTGGAGGTGATTGGGCTTTGTAGCTATTCACCAGAGTTCTGACGTCCGAAGTTAATATGCGTCAGTAGCCAGGATCGATTATTTTCTGTGAAAACCGTCACGAAAGATTATCACATCACACAAACACATCTGACACGGAAAGCGAAACAACAAACAGAGCTGAAAATCAAATTACAATTTGAGGATTCTAGATTGCAGAATTTTATGATTGTTGAACTTTTTATTGTTTGTGGTATGAAAATTGCGTAAATATTGGTTTGGGGAGACGGGAACGAAGCGGAATATGGTATATTTCGCGCCGCTTTAGAGCAAAGGTCTCGCAGCTATCTATTATGGCCGAGCTCCTTGTCATCCATTAGTGGCTTCCTGCAGCGATCCTCCGACATCCCCAATTTTCCCTCCGGCTTCCGTTCTGGATCGCACCAATTATAATAGCTCGCTTTATTTTAACGCAAATTTTCATTTCAAAGTTTAATTGATGGCTTTGTATAATACGGAAATCGACTGGTATATTATTTGGGTTCATTTCTCGCTTAAGATTTGGTGGCTGTAGCTATTTCCAAGAAACATGCTCGCTTACAGAGTAGCTCTCTGGCAAAGTAAAAGCTTAAATAACGTAGAACCTATTCAATACACTCGATTGAAACGGTAAACCCTTTGAGACTTACCGGCGCGCAGAGTACTAATAATATCAGCTTAGGTAGTTCTAAAAGTGCACCTATTATTATTTTGTAGTAGGTATGTATATTTATAAAATTTACGGACATTCACATATATAATAATACTTCTAAGGTTTTATTACTACTTAAGTACGTAAATTAAAATGTTGCCTATAAGTAACCCAGCACGATGAAAACATTTATGAAAATTCGTAGTAGCGTTACGTTGCGTTGCTTGTTTGTCGAGCTAGAAGTGTGAAAGGCCATTAAGCGAGGAAAACACACAGAGGGTAATTAAGAAGGTGCTTTGTACGAGGTGTGAGGGTGTGAGGGCTGTCTGACATTGCAAGAAATGTAAACATTAGTTTGGAAATATCTACGGGCTCATTGCTATTGCGAAATTAACGATAAGTATTATTGATAAATGCTACGTAGGTACGTACCTACGTATTGATTTGACGTCAGTATGCCAGTATATGTATATGTTGGGTATTATATGAATGTTAAAAATACGTTTAAAAATTGAAAATGCTTTGTATAGGCACCACCGATAGAGCCGGGAGAGCGAGTGGGTAATCGATTAGCAGTGCCGCAGCTAGCGCGCTGTTCGGTGCATCTCCTGATAAAATATTTAATTAATAAACGATGAAAAACTATTCTAGCATTTCCAAGCTTTGAAAATTCAGACAGAAAAATACGATTTCGCAACTCCCAGACTTTCAACTGATTAAAGCCGTCGTTAATTTCAATAAAATGATACCATTTAGCGTCTGCGTCGTAACAAAATACGAAAAGAACCGTTAATTGGTAGAAAGTCGCGTTTTGTTCTTGTCAAGTTAAATTTGAAGATGGGATTAAATATTCTCGTAAGGTGAAATTCATTCTTTGTCGTTGTTCCAGCAATTTATCTTTCTTTCCTAGTAGCGGAGTCGTGTTTAAAAAAGATATTATTATCATCGGGTTTAAGCGAAAGTTGTGTCTCGTTTTTTCTTGTAACTACTTACCCTAAATTTATTCAAAGTTAAGAAGGTAGCGCAACTTTCTAATGATTACCATCGCATCGTTTTTACTGGTATAAAGTAGAGGAAGGAAGTTGGATATTTGGTTGGGTTAACCATAAATATTGGTATTTTTGACGTCATACGTAAATGAAAAAGAACCAAGAACCTAACTTACTTTAAGACATTACATTTAATTGGAGATTATTTACAGATTGTTATGTATTACAAATTGTTTGTAATCCAGTCCATGTAGCTGGTGACCCTTGCGAATGCTGAGGGGAAGCCGAGTTTACACCCGTCGCCGGCTACAAAGGAGCTGACTCCGATTAATATTTCATTTCCGTGGATGTTGACAGTGAGCGGGCCGCCGGAGTCTCCTTGGCAGATGCCCACACCACCAGCCCCACACGTGCAGATGTTCGAATCCAACACTACGTTTCCATACACTGCTCTACAATGAGACAGAGGTATCGTTTGCAAGAAGATATTCCTCACCATAGTGTTGGTAGTCGGACTTGTCAGATCGGAATATCGTCCGTAGCCTGCCGCCCTTGTCCATATTCCAGTGAATTTTTCTTGTAAAAGATGTCCAGAGGGTAAAGCTATGGGTCTGATTATAGAAGAAAACGGCACATTTGTTGGTAGTCTTAGCATTGCGATATCATTAGATAACGTTCTCGCAACGTATTGGGGATGAATTACAATATGGCTGGGGCGTATTCTTAAGCCTCCGTGAAAAAGGAACTGTGAGCCGAGGACAACAGTCATGCTCCAAGCCTGGAAGTTTCCATCGAACCAGCAATGCGCCGCCGTCAGCACTCTGTTAGGGGACAGGAGCGAGCCGCCGCAGGCAGAAGGTCCGCTTAATCCAATGACGTCGATGAGGATGCCGGCTAGGTACGGGTGCGCGTTGATAGGCGCGATCACTCCTCCGACTATAGGTGTACTTACGAGAACCTGCTCCTCGGCTATTTTAATTCGTTCAGCTTCTTTGATTCCAACTTTCTGATGCCAGCCGATCCAACCGTCCTCAGCTGAGGTATCACCTCGTACGCTGAGGACGACCAACAGAGAGACCAACAAAATGTGCATTTTATAGTAATATGCCAATTAGTCAACATGTTCAGAGTTTATATAGATGTGTTAACTAATTATCTTCATAATTATCATTTACCGTTACCACTTAATCTGATACATTTATTGCTTGTAATATATTACGAGGACTTTAGTTTTGTTCGGTTTCATTCGAATAGATAAGTAAAGCAATAATAAAAGTAAACAGTTTAAAAAGTCAACGAATATTATCTTCAATCAGTAAGTAATATTGTTTATAGATGGCATTTCTTTGTGCTTCTACTATACATACAGATTTTCAGTGATGGATGACTTAAAAGCGATTGCTTTAAAAAAATCTGTTGTTAGGTATAAATCCAAGAAAAATATGCGATTTTCAAAGACTACTGTCGTTAAAAGAAAGTACTCAAGCAAAAACCTCGATTGTATGGAACACAATTATGTTTTCAACAATTATTCGGTTTAGAAAGCAATCCATTCATGCGAACGCGACGTGGAATAAACAAAATATAACTTGTTTATCAGACATATTTCCTAGAATTTATGGCTGGATTAAATGCTTTGAATCTCACAGATTAATTAGCAAGGCCCGGAATAGATTACTAAGATATTGCTGAAAACGTACAAAACGATGGCCTGGGTAGTATTTTTAATCAAGCTGATTGGAAAATCCACATTGGGTTAACCTATAATTTTCTGGGAAAGCAGGTGTATTCGTTTTGTATTTTTGACCATTTGTAATGATGATTGATATTAAGTACTTAAAATTATTTTCTTTTTATTGTTTCGTTTACTTATACGGTTTTTTATAATCATCATTTACCCATTCCAGCTTCAACTTAATTTTCAAAACATAGAGCACAATGAATTTATAGTCTAATTTAAACATGCTCAAGTTAAGTTACAGTAAAATTGTCTGCATAATATTCCGTCCTTATCTCGTTTGCATTAGAAATGTTAGGATGAACGAACTAGCTTATAGCAAGAAATTACCATTATTTGCACGATAACAATTCAGGGGTTCAAATTCATGAAGAGTAACAAAATTACGTAGAGTTACTGTTTTTCCAACGTTAGGTATTCTTTTTTATTAAGAACCTATAACTATAGATACATTAACTTCTTCGTTGCGAAAACTAAACAAAAGTTTTGGTAATATTTAGTACAAAACAAAGTAATCGTTTTATTGTCTTACTGATATGATTTATTTCTTTTCTTCCTGTATCTAATAAAGAGAATAGTTTTTGTTGGCTGTGCTAGGATTTAATCTTATTAGCTTTGTTCTTGGGCGGGTTGACTCCATGACTCATCGCATCACTGCCAGACGGAGACGGAGGGTCGGCTGTATTGTGTCGTCAGACATTATGTAGTGGGTAAGTAGTAATATAATGTAAATAGTGGTCTCAGCTTCCCTAACTCTGAGATGCATGACTTAATTAAACATTATGGGTGTTAATACTTTAAGATATATATTTGTTTTTGTCGAATCTTAAGCAAATGCAATTCAATTTTTTATCGATTGGTAGTAAGCCTTTATTTATAAAATGTTATACTTATTGTCGTATACACGTTATTTTTGTTGATTATATTATGTATCTACCACGGTTCCTTGGTACTCACTAGTGTCGTTTCATTTTCTTATACATTGAATTCCCTGCATCTTTTACTTATAGAACTGGCTATAGCTTTGGGTTCGAAAACGAATTCTTCTCAATAAAAACGAGGCCACAATATTTGTTGCTCGACTTGGGACTTGATAAATGATCCGAACGGCGAAATAAACCTTGCTACATTTTCTCCCTAAAAGAGAACAATTTTGCACGACTGCTCTTTAGGAAATGTTTTTATTATTTAAGATATACGTTTCGGACGAGCTAACGCTATAATTCAGCAGGCTTCTCCTCTTCCACCTGTGTTGCTATTCAACAAAAGTTATGTCGGTTTTCTTTGTTAAAATATACTTTCTTGCAACAAAAATTGCGTCTTTTATTCCCTAGTCGGATGTGATTGTTGAACAATATTTTAGACTGTAATATTCATTTTCCTATTTTGCTGCAAACATGTTGTATATATGGAAAGATAACGCAGGACACAGGTTATGTGATATACCTGCGATGCGACCAATTATAAATGTTACTTCATCACGTGGCAAAATCTTTCATCACGATGATAATAATGTTTCACCACTAACCGGATATGTTAAGCCATGGACACGAAGATGGGTAGATAGCAATCTCATAAAGATTTTGATCTTACGTGGTATTTCAGGGACTCAATTGGTACACTTCCGAACCCGGCTGGTTGTGCCGAACGGCGCTTATTCAACTCAGCAACCGTTAAATTTGGCCTATTCAACGAAAAACTCGTTTTCGTTGAATAGGCCAAATTTAACGAAGAAAACCTAATGAACGTACCATTTCTGATTTGAGATAGCTCTATCCCATTCAGTTATCAGAAACCTTTCTGCTTTGGTCGTTGTGCAGTCAGATTTCAACAGATTGTACTTATTTTAAATGTGATAGGGTTGAAATTTGAAGGTATTTGGTTTCGCAAGTTTAGACAGGAGAGGTTTGCTTATTTGTAATGCATATCACGAGCGGTCCTCATCGCCAATTCAAATAGAACGTTAATGGTGATGTTTTGGGCGGCAATTCGATACAACCGGATGTCAATAGTACCTAGCTGATTAATTAATGTAACCAAAATTAGAGAAGATGACGTTGACAAAGCGTTGTCATGGCGACGAAGGTAGCCCTGCTGTATAAATTAAGAAATTGTGTTCATGTTTGTTAATTTGTAGTCTTTGCGGAAAGTAAAATGTATTACTTAATTACACTTGGCTGTCACTGGTTCATAAATGCGATATTATCTTAGTGTCATGATAGAAATAATAGTACCTAAGTAAATTAGTACATTAGAGTCTGGAAGCCAGGTTAAACTAAACAAGCTAGGTTGCAAGAATTTTCAACTTTAAGAGAACACAATCCAATCGTTGTTCAAATAAAACTGTAATCCAGTCACAAAAGAGTTTATTTCAGAACAGTATTATAATTTTGTAGACGTAACACTTAGATGACGAAACTATGTACATTACGTACGAAGAATAAAATCATAATTGTCACCAGCGGCTGGACTAGGTTTACCGCACCCCCTCTCGTTGTTTTTATTTTTTATCAGTTTAAGTAGTTTATAATATATGTTCGAATGTTGAAATTGGACGCCAACGTTCTTACCTCTGGTAAGTAGTACTACCTACCTAACTAAGTAATGACGCTTAAATTAGGTATTGTAATTGGCAGCCCTCAGATGTCACACACACAGTTGCGCGTTTACGATTATGTCAATGTGTGGTGTCTGTTTGAAAGGAGGTTGTTTCTATGAAGTGTCCGGGTTGTGCTAATAGTAGGGAGTAGTACTCGTAAGTGGTCGTTACATGAGCCATGTCAGGGCCTTTGGCAGCTTATTAAAAACCCTGACATCAGGGTTGATGAGGTTGGTCATTCACCTTACAACCCACTACGAATACTAATCTACGAATACTAACTTACCTAAGCAAAGGACTATAAAATCCGTTCTTAGATGCAGTAGATTAAAAGTTGGGGAACTTGGATGCAGTGTAGTTCACTAGTGATTTATTTTTATTACTGTTTAAGTTCGATAGTTCGGCCGACGGGTGTTATTTGTGTCGTTAGAATCTACTTAGAGTTCTTGAACTTACAGTATACCCATACATAATACCGATAAGTTGGCTTGTTCGAACCAAAACCAGCCTGTTGCAATCAAAAATATAATATTTGTTTTTGTCTGGCAGACAGGGCATGGTTACCAACCTTTTGCTTAGTTCTTCTCATACGATTAGCGTCATAGAAGGTACCTAGTTGTAAGTTTAATATAAAAGTGATGATGATGTGATGCTTCAACTCCGATGTTCATGTGCTTGCATATGGCTTACATAGCCAATCTTGTTGGAGAAGATCCTTGCCCATAGCGGGCATAGTGGGCATACCATTTAAATGTATAATTGATCGCCGCGGGTCGGGGTTTCAATAAAAGTAACTAAGTACCTATTTGAGATAACTGCAACCAACACACAGTATTGAAGGGGTGTACGAGGAGAGTATTATACTCTCGAATAAGTATAGTTCCTACGCAGAAGTTTCTGCTTGACGTCGCCTTATATTAAAAACCGTATCTTTCCAAATCACATTCCCATGTGATTTTCTTCAACAAAACCTCGCTACGGATACGCTAATTTCATTCACATCTTTTTGCCTGGATTTAAACTAGCGTACCTATTACGAGTTTTTATTTTAAGAGGTTTTCACTGTAAGGCAAAGTTATAAGGAAAGATAATTAGTGGGGCGTGTACGCTACTAAGTTCTAGTCCATAAACCGTTGTTTATGTTTATGATTGTATCTGCATACAAACACATGCTTTTAGACTCTTTCCTGCAGATAAACTGCTTAAACAGTTTTGCAGAGCATTGCTAAATTGTATGTAATTGTATTGTATGAAAGGTTGCCTGGAAGAGATTGCTACTTAGCAATAAGGCTGCCTATTGTACCCTTTCTATTTCTCTTTTGTTTTGTATTTTGTATTTCCTGTTTGTGAAATAAAGTATTTGTTATGTTATGTACATTTAGTATTAAGATTTAATAAATAAATAATAATAAAATTACTTACTATGAAGTGAAAAATGCGTTATTGATGAGCTTAAATATTTAATACAGTAAACGTTGGTATATCGTGCATTATTATATTTTATTAGATAACCAACAGCTTATAAAACAGAACATTTAACAAAGTATTTAACAAACCAACTTAAGCTACTTAAAGGTTACTCTATATAAGTTATGCAGATAGAAAGGTATAGTCATTATGAGCAGACTTGTGCAAACCCGCGCCGCGGTTTGCTTACGTAAAGTACATAATTTTAAGGGAAACAGTTTTTATAAATGATAATTAATAAATTAAATTAATTATAGATTCAAAGTTGTGTCGGTATGAGTTTCTTCTGTTATGAGGTGAGTGTGCACGTAAAGATGTGTAAATGATACTACAAAGACGTTTTGATATCGTTCTAATAGTGCCACTACGATCAATAAATACGTTCAGGCTAAATAACTGTGCGCTCATAGCTAAAGGACTTTTCTTCTGGAGCTAATTAAGCTATATTAAGGTCGAATCTTTAGAGAAAAGTACCTTAGCAGTAATAAGAAGCATCCGTGGGTGGAAGGTAATCCCCTATAGAATAAATTTAATTAGACCCATTACTGGGAAAGGTGGGTACGTGGAGTCTTTATGGATGCATGTCTGGTTTCGCAATTATTGTAAATTGTCCTGACGTTATACCGTCAAGGGCCAAGACCCGAACATAAGATACTGCGTAACCTTCGACCCGAGCTGCATCAGTTTAGAAAGGTAGGTTAGGTGTTATTTTCTAGAGTGATACGGGTTTAACGGATTACGTGGGTTAGGGTAGACGCGTCTGCGTCTACTCCCCGTTAAAAATGAAATAAGAAGAAATACTTCGCTACGAATACATGTTCTTTGTTTCTAATGAAGACTCGTATTGTATTGTATTATATTGTATATACTTAATTAAAAAAAGAAAATGTATGTTTTTGCTCTTGTACAATGAACTAAATAGTATATATAGTAAGTACTTATTATTATTACATTTATTTGTATGTATCATCTAGCATTATCCCGTTTTTCGTAGGGTCCGCTTACATAACCTGAAGATTTGACAGGTTCGATTTTTTACAGAAGCGACTTTCTATTGTGTATTTACGTGTATGTATAAGTAAATTTGTATTTTTATTTTTTATTAGTACTTGTGTATAAATATGTATGCTTATACACGCTATCTGCGCTCTCCTCGTTAATCTTTCACTCTCACAGGCCTACTGGAAGAAATTTCTGTTAGAAATAAGTTGTGCTTTTTTTCTCTCTTCAGTTGTCATATTGTGTTTCTGTGTTATCCTGTGTACAATAACTTATTAAAATAATATAAACAAAAAAAATATGAACTTATTATGGAAATAATAAGTTTTCTGTAGATTGGTAAGTTTTTGTCGACATCTGTGCAATACCTAGAGGATATTAGTACTTAATAAGGTTTTTGAATTTTAATTTCAGTCCCTATTCTCTCCCTTCGGTTATACAAATACAGAATTAAACGCACAACGATTGCACGATAAGCGCACAACGATTGCACAATAAGCGCACAACGATTGAACAATAAGCGCACAACGATTGCACCATAAGCGCACAACGATTGCACAATAAGCGCACAACTATTATACAATAAGCGCACAACAATTACACTATCTCAGGCAACGTTCGGGTGACGGATATTATTTTAAAACATGTGTGTAGAGGATATTACTTACGGAACACAGTGAGTTGCTTCTCGCTGGAAGCCTTGGTGAAGATGGGGGTGTCCAGGGAGACCTCGCAGGAGTAGCTGCCGCTGGCTGCGAAGTCCAGGTTCTGCAGGATTATAGAGTTCTCCGTCGCCAGAGCAACCTGGGGGAAATTAATAACAGCCTTCAATCAATCAATAACTCTCTCATTGCACACAACACAACATATAGGACAGTTACAAACGGACATATTGAAGCACAATAAGGGGCCTTATTGCAAAACAGAAATTCCAGGTGACCTTAGAATAAACGAATTTTAAATAAACAACCCTTTTTATCGGATGATTTATAGTGTTCATGTGGCAGCGTTTAGAATGGCTGAAGAGTTACAAGAAACTAATGTTCTACCTCTACATGGGAAACTAGCATAGCATACATTTTTGTATGGTTGCATAGACTCCCGAAGAATGAAACGGTTTAAAATTCTGTCCTATGACTATGAAAATAGATCGCCGCAGAATTTGGTCTAGACAAATTAACAAAACAACAAATTAACCACGCTTATTTATGTCTGTTTTGCTCTAAGTCTCTGTTTATATTAGATAGTGTTGATGTTTCGAGAGTTATCTATTGTTCATGAAACTTCGGTAATACTACAATTTTATTACGCAAGTCAGATAGAGCGACTGATTCTGGTATTTAATTTATTGCTACCAATGTTTCTGTATTCGGATTAATTATATTTTTTATTATGATTAATTGAATTTTAATTTTAATTCCGCTTCAGTAAGCGTCCTTAATAATAGCAAGATAAGATAACGAAATACTTTGGTATTATAATAACATTGGTCTAATTTTAATCATTTGCACCTACGTGATAAGACAGAGATGTGGTGTAAAAGACGATACAGTAACTAAGATTGAGAAGGGAATGTTAGGTTGGTTTGGACACGTAGAGCGGATGAAGGATAATAGAATTGCGAAAGCGGTATATAAAGCCAAAGTTGATGGTAGTGCTGGCAGAGGAAGACCTAGAAGGACTTATATTGACTAAATTGAAGTTGTTCTTAGAAAAGGTTTAGTACGGTCTACTCTGAATCGGCGTGCGTGTATGAAGCGATTGGTGAATGTGGAGGAAGCAAGAGAAGTGTGTTAGGATCGAAGAAAATGGAATTCTATAGTTTCTGCTTACCCCGGCGGAAAATAGGCGTGAGTTTATGTACGTATATGCACCTACGTTACTTGTCAGTGAAAAAAAAAATCATTTGATAGGTAGTCGGTATTATTTTCGGCTATGGATTAATATTACGAAAAACAGGAAAGATTTGGGGCGTGAGACGTAGTATTGTTCCTTATTCTATGTGTATATGCGTGAGCCAAATTCCTACAACATTTCTATCATGAAGCTATAGCATATAATCCTTCCGATTTAAATTAACACCTCACTTACCTACGCCAAGGACTTACGAGCGAGGCGACTCGATTCGTGCTAGTTACAACGTCAACGATTCGCGATCAAAACGCCTTGCAACTTGGCTAACCATCTCGTGGGTGTGGGCTTGATATGTACCAGGATTGCGGTCTGAATACAGAGCTACTGACTCGGTATTTGTACCTATATATTCAACTATAGGGAGCATGTAAATGAACGATTTCGGAGTCGATGTGCCGGTGAGGTGACAGACCGCAGGTGCATTGATATCCACGACTGTATCGACTGGGAATATTAGGGATGTATTTCACAGGTAACTATAGAAATCAGTATGTCAATACATTAGTCTGTAATCCCCTTGAAGTTAGTAAACCTTTACAGATAAGCGCTATTGCCAGTATTATTTCGAAGGTGGCCATAGAAATTTTAGTCACCTATATTTAAAAAAAATATGGACTACAAGGTATTTCGAAAAACGAAAATTGAAGATTTTTTAATGATAAAAAAGCTGGTGAAGTTGGAGTCCGACTTAAGACAAACCTCTGTAGTTTAATGGCATCATTCAAACCGTGTCCTTTGAAAATAAATAAAAAATCTGGTCGAAAATTGACAAAATATAGACATTTTTCCAGTGGTTTCCTTTTATCGAAGAGAAGAACTGTACAAAGAGGCTGAATACACGAATTCATTACTTACCTATGTACTTAAAATAACCCTATTTATTACTTATTTCGCAGTTCAATGCTTCGCGCGCGCCTAGACGAGATCCGTGCCGCAGTGGGACGTCTTGGATTAGCTTTAAAATGTATATTTTTATAGTAACGGGTGCTACTGTTCGACGTGTAATTAGCTGCAGTGGAGGCCTTCGGTCATTCAGCCGTGGCCGGCGCCGACCTGTTACACCCTCCTACCTCCCTCGCCCGCCTACCCCTGAGCTCACTGTCGGCGACTAGCGAGTCAGATTTATTGGGAAATCTTAAACCAGGGAAAAACGCAAAGGCCCGAATGTCTGATGTTCTTTGTATCATTTTTGTAGCGTTTCTATTTCACACCACTACTACGCGGTTGGGTTATTTGGTATTCTATTGGTGTATCTTGCTAATAAAGATAGCACAAGTTTATTTAAGTAAAATTAGTAAGTGGGTATCAAACTGAAATAACCAGACTAGGGAAACGCTGGTGTAATACTATAAATAAGGTTGCGCTGACGTAGTACCAGATAAACACAATCAAGTTCGTTGCTTACTTCAGTCACACCCCGGACACTTCAAACAAAAAACCTTGTTTTACGCAGACATTACGCATTGACGTTATCGTACACGTGCATCTGTGCGTGTGACGTCTGACGTCCATACAATAGGCTAGTTTCCAACTAGTCAAATCAGTTACTTTTTACTAAACGTCAAAACACGAAATTACTATGGAATTTGTATGAAAAAGCACTCTGTGACGTCATAGAAAAACGTGACAAAATGTCGGACTTATTATTACGTTTTTCTTGATTAAAATTCATAAATAAGTTTAATAGAAAAAAGAAAATGTTTTTCGTTAGTTTTAGATGTGTCTTTATTTAGTAATCAGAATTTCATAATTTATCTTGAACCTAGTACACGACCCTATTGAAGACTAAGGTAAGACCGAGGGGGGGTAAACTTAGCTCAGACGCTGGTGGAGAGTTGCTGTTCTATACGTAGTATTATTCCTTATTCTATGTTTCGCTCGTGTTTTGTTTTGTTTACCAACGAAACATCATTGAGTTTTTATCCTGTGCGTGAATGTTTCTTTAACGATCAATACCTAATTAATTTGTTCATTACTAGTCGCTTCACCGCCTTCAGTGCTACATACGTCCCAAACGAGCGCGCCACATGCAACGGAACGTACCATAGGCGTGCCGAATTAAATTATATGTAATGCATTTTACTACTTCGGTTTCGTAACGTGTTTCGTGTGAATTCGGAATGAAACTGAATAATAGAAAAGAAAGTTCTTTTTCGTGTAAAGATTCAAAAGTATTCTTGAGTTTATGTACTTACCTGCTGATATTTTTAGATCAACTTTTATGATTGCAGACTAAGTAAGACTATTGAATAAAATATTTAGCAAAACTTAACTAACAAAACAAAGTGACTACATAACTAAGTAAAACAACTGTTTTGTAATATTTGATAAAAAATATTATTTGTTAACTGACCAGTTATTTATAGTTAGGAGCTCGGTGGCGCAGCGGTTAACGCGCTCGGTCTACGATTGTTGAAGTTAAGCAACTTTCGCAAAGGCCGGTCATAGGATGGGTGACCACAAAAAAAAAAAAAAATATCTCGAGCTCCTCCGTGCTTCGGAAGGCACGTTAAGCCGTTGGTCCCGGCTGCATTAGCAGTCGTTAATAACCATCAATCCGCACGGGGCCCGCGTGATGGTTTAAGGTCCGATCTCCCTATACATACATCCATAGGGAAGGCCCGTGCCCCAGCAGTGGGGACGTTAATGGGCTGATGATGATGATGACCAGTTATTTTATGTGCCTACTTAGCAATACAAAGTTCAGTTGATAGTAGATAGCTTGATTGAATCCTATGGTGGGCTTTATTTATTCTATTTAGGTTATCCGTTACGTTGCGTTACGTTTAAAAAAGATTGTTAAAAAAGTGATTCACTCGATTATTCAAAGGAAGGTTTTTATTTATTAGGTCAAGGAGGGTCTGTACCGGCGGGTGGATTCTAAACAGTTAGAAGCCCATGGGAGCACTCAGCCTATAAGTACATATAAAGCAGATGAACGGATTCTATGTACGTATCTTGTATCGAAACGCAGGCAAATACCGTAGAATCGATACATACTTGGCCGATTGTGTGAATAAATGAGTGAAGGCATTTACTTATAACCTTACTCTCAAGATGAAAGGTTATACCTGTTTCGTGTCTTATAAAAGGCGCCTGATAAAGATACTGCATTTTAGATATATTTTTATATTTAATAGCGATGTTCAGAACAAGTTGGTAGTAATATAAAATTACGAAAAACATGACGAGTTGATATATTTTGTCATACCTAATATATTGAATGTCTATTATCAAACTAAGTATTTGGGCAAACAGTTCACCGTCATTATCCAATGGATCACAAAAGTGCATTTTCATAATTTTCCAATGCTGAAAACAATAGAGAGACAATGAACTACAAATAAATGGAAATTAGCGTAGATATATCTCTCTTCTTTATCAAAAACAATAACTAAATATCATTCCTCGACCATAAATTACGGAGCGTACCTATTTTCCACGCAATCACTATAAAAGGTTCAGCTAATTCGCGGCAGAAAGCGTTTAATTCATTAAAACCTATAGCACAATTAAACTGTTGCCCGTTGAGAAACTTCGGCAGTGGTAACCATCATTTTTAATTTTATTGGGAAAAGTTCAGAATTGCCAGTAGGGTATATTTTGATAAAGATAATGATACTTATAAGAACTTTAGTTAGATGTGGTTTGGTCCTGAAATCTGTATTACGGATAGGAAGTTCACATAGATCCATCTTTTGTTGCCATAGAGTTAGTCGAGAATATACCGTAAATATACTCCAAGTAGTTAATGCCATATTGTCCATGAAACCTACATTAAGTCACGTCATAAAAAAACCGCAGTATTCAAATTTGAGCTTTTATTGATCTGCTTTGTTATTTTTGTAACTTGCGCATGAAAACGATTTAGATTATGGAGTTGATAAAGTTTGTCACCTTCCTGTTTTTCTCCCAGTGGCATGACAGTACAGCAGTATCTAGATCGAGTTTCGTTCAAAGGTAAAGTTGGTTTTGAACAAGTTACCGTGTACAGCTGCGGCCAGGCGCGCGCTCATTGGTCGAAACTTGGTCGTGAGTGGCCGGGACTTTCAGTTACCGCACAGCGCGGAAACCCAGGACTTTTGGTAGTGTGGTAACCCTCCACCAACGCTGACCCGGAAAATTAGCTCCACCCGGCCCATTACCGGGTCCACCCGTGTTCAGCCTTGCAAGGTGTGTTCTAACTACCAGCGCATTGTTTTGAATAGATATCATCATAATATTCAAAATTATCGCGGGAATTTCGCCCGACAACGCCATATAATTCAGGAACTGCGTAAATTTTCGTTAAAAGACGGTTTTATTTGGTTAAACATTTTAAAAGTTGTGATTTATAATATTTGTTTGCATAACAAAATATCACTCTTAGTTGCCTCTCAATGACTTTATGGTTCACCAAATTGTCGTAGGTGTGAAATAAATAAACAGGGCTTGCGAACAAGCGCACAAGTCGCGGGTTTTCAATTTCCCCCGAGGGAACCCTTTTCTTTACCGCTATGGCCTGTGTTTGCTTACATAAAACAGGAAAGAAATTCCAAATCATGGACGAGTTTACGAAGCCGAGGCAGCGGTTGCCAAACTTTAGATAAGTAAGTATGTATACGATCATTACAAAAGTTGAACGAAATGAAATACTTGACATCGTTTCACTTATTGCGGCCAAATTTTTCTACAAATACACTTCTCATCAAAAAAATCGAAACACCTTGCAAGTTTACGTTTTGTCAGGATTATCAGAAAAATGTGTACATTTAGGAATAAATGTTAAATGTCGTTTAATAGTGAGTAATATGAGCTTATCAAATCTTAATGTTAATGTTCTAAATTTAAATGAATTTTTCATAGGCTTCGTATTTTGTTAAATGAGTCATTTTTATTCCGTATGGAGTATAAAGGAAATGGATAAAACAACACACGTAAATGAAAAAAAAAGCTAAAAAACGTTTATTTAATAACTTGTATTCCCTCCCCGAGCTCTAATTACTGCTTCCATACGGTTCTTCATCGATCGGATGAGAGTCACGATCACATGCTGTGGTATATTGTCCCATTCCTCTTGGATTGCATCTTGCAGCTGGCTAAGTGTTTCTGGGGCAGGATCTCTAGCTCGAATTCGTCTCTTTAATTCATCCCACAGATGTTCAATGGGATTCATGTCCGGGCTTCTTGCTGGCCATTCCATAATAGAGATATCGACTTCGTTAAGATAATCTCGTACGACGCCCGCGGTGTGAGCCCTAGCATTGTCGTGCATGAATATGAAGCCGTTGCCAATAAAATGTGCATAGGGCATCACATGAGGCTCGAGACACTCTTCGACGTACCGATGACAGTTTAGTGCAGGCAGACGTGGCCCAGACACGAAAGCAAGCTCTGTCTTACCGTCGGCGCTGATTCCTCCCCAAACCGTCCACGAACCGCCACCATAGCTGACCTTTTCTTCAATGCAGCATTGTGCATAGCGTTCTCCGTCTCTTCTGTAGACCTTGTTCCTTCCGTCGTTACCATACAGCATAATTTTACACTCATCAGAAAAGAGAACTTTGCTCCACTGTAGGTATGACCAATTTAGGTGCTCACGTGCAAAGTTAAGGCGCGCTCTTCGATGGTCTGCAGTTAATTTCGGCCCATTTGCTGGCTTATGCGGTACCAGTCCACGATCCTTCAACCTTCTTCTAATTGTAGAGTCACTTACAGCCACCCTTCGTACAACACGAAGCCGCTGCTGCAGTTGAAAAGCGTTAAGGCGTCGATTTCTTAAAGAAGTTGTTACAATAAATCGATCATCTCGCTCAGAAGTGACCCGATTCCTGCCAGATCCTGAACGGCGCGTGAACAAACCAGTCTCCCGATAACGTTTATAGACTCTATGAACAGATGACAGGCTTAGATGCAGTCTTGCAGCCACAACACGCTGACTAAGGCCAGAATCCAGCAATGCCACAACTTGGGCGGCTTCTGTGGGCGAAGTATCCATACGTTTTAGAAAAAAAACCTTTTTTCAGACGTCCCAAAGTCACAGTATTGAAATAAAAAACAAAAAGTTTAAGGATAGGCGCCAATTTTTTGTTTTTAAACGCTAAATGTACTCCAACCCTAAACACACATTTGTCTCAAAACAGTGATTCATTTCGTTTATAAGATAAACAAATGAAATTCTAATTTTGAATTTAGAATTTTCGCTTATTACTGTAATGGCCAAACTGCCAGCTATACATTTATGTATTTTTTTTCATCGTATGAATTCTTTTTTGTGTTAAATTCGGACAGAAACAATGAAAACGGAAGTGTTTCGATTTTTTTGATGAGAAGTGTATAATGTGAATGCAAAATAGAAGAAGGCTTGTGTAGCTAGTAGTGGTGGGATATTAATGCTTATTAATTGACTGAGGGAAAAAATAAATATTATATAAGTACCTATATTATAAAGTGGACATTCTTACGTTAAGCACAGCTCCAGGCGTGGTGAAGTTTCTATAAGGCGGTTTCCTGTCCTTAATGTACTGGAAGATTTTGGTGCCATGGCGGAGGAAGACGACTTTGTCGAGCAGGTGCGGCGGCACGTCGTGCAGGCAGCGCAGGCGCACTGAGCCGCCGCGCGCCGCCCACCGCTCCATCTGCAGTTCCACGCGCACCTCCGTGTGCCCTCGCACTGCGAAAAAAACATACATCAATTAAGCTGAAAAATTAGGTAAGTACCTATTTGCATAATTGATCTCATACATTTTTCTCTGTAATTTTTCTGAGAAATAATCAGCGTTGATGGAAAACATCGTGAGAAAATCCACATTCCCGAGATATGCGTTTCGGAGGTATGTGGCCTAACTTGTATTGGACTGATTTTCTTAAATCATAAAGTTAGGTAAGCGAATGAAAAACGGGATAACGCAAGGGAGATGACGATTTATCTGAGAGAAATAAGAACTACTTTATTTATAAAACAGAACTATCACGTTAATTTTGTGGAACTTAGTCACGGTTTACAACAGAAACAGGTTTAGCCCATCAAAACAAATGTAAGTAAGTAACAGAAAGAATCTTCCGACATAACGTTTGATTATCCGAAGCAAAAACCTCTGGGCCATCGCGCGTCCCTTCTAATGGGCACTTTGTATAATTTTATGGGTACCGCTCTTCGCCGTCCATAGGTTATCTCAACGTTTACAAAAGGTAGAAATGGAATGGACCGCAATCCGTCCGTAGCGCACGTTGTCCGTCTGTATTATTGCAAGGTGGAAATTCCATAGAAACTTGAGGTAGGCAGTAAAGAAAGAACGGAAGGTTTCGATCTAAAGGCGCATAACGCAGTAGTAGTGAAGGAAGTGCTTCGTTTCCGCTCAGCGGGAGCCTTTTACTTTATGAAGCCAGGCTCAAGGGGAAAACTGTGCCAGATGTGACGAATGAAATAGAACGTGTGTCACTTTAGTCCCAAGCGTTTTATTGACGCGTCACCTACCGCCTACACAATTCATAGGTAGAATAAGGTATGAGCTGAAAATAGCATCGGGAGTGAGCTTTTCAAACTACGCCATGTGTATGCAGTGTACACGATGAAGCATTTATGGAAAAAACTATTTCACTGTATTTCGTTATAGTTTCGGGTCAACATGTTATACGTGTTTGTTCAGTTTTGTGTAATCTTAAAATATAATATTCAAAAGTGTCTTTTTCCAAGGGTTATATCTCATGTCCCCTAGCGACAAAACTGTCCTTTTTATGTCTTTGTCACGTCTTGTTGAAATTGACTCGACTCGTTTCTCCCGCGATCTACGACAAGCTACTTGGTTCACTAAAACAACACGCTTTCATTTAATTTTAACCTTTTTGCACTTCAGAAGGAAGTGTTGTTTTTCTAGTTATACGAATATTGTGTTTGTGAAGAGTACGTTGGAGGGTGTGAATATCAGGTTTATGACAACACGTTTATCGTTCGTTCGCTTTTGTTCGCTTACTTTGTCTAGATTTTGTTAAAGTAGATCTGCAGTATCTTTTTATATACCTGTACAACCATAAAAATATTCTCGTAAATAATTAGTATAGAACCTTCATTGATGAAGTTTTGAATTTAAAAAGTTTCATAAAGTATGAAACGGTAATGGAATCGCTGGCAATAAAGTTCGAGTAAAGCTATCTTTTAGATAAGAGCGGTGATACCGTCATGCCCTGTGGTAACGCGACTGTGATTCCCCAAATTTGAATGTGGAGCTTGTACTGAAGCGGCGATGAAATATAATGTGCAATCAAGTGAAATGGAGCCGCTTCGGGGAGCGAACATCCTTCTTGCGTGTCATAAACCATTCTGTCGGTTATGGTCCGCACGGTTTACGAGGTTCGTTGCTACAGTGCAACTAATTTTCTCTTGGAACGTCACGACATTAAGTATAAATTGGAATGTGTTTCTACAAAAATTACAACAACTTATTTTCTTCAACTATAATACCGTCGCAAGCGTCTCGTGTGGAATGCAGACGGAGTATAATGTAAACGCTATATCAAAATTCATAAAATTTAAATTAATTCTATACGTGTGTATACTATGTATATATTATGGTTGTACGGGATTGTACAATTCTCCACTCGGTGTACATTTTGTCGCGGATTTGCAGAGTATTTTATGCATGCAAAGAAGATCAGCGAATTGAAGCGTCCTGCACATTTTAAATTGGAATAAAATAACAGAATTTCTGTTTTTGTTTCATTTAGAAATATTTTTAACCCGCAATAATTTTGAAAGAGAATTTTTGATATTTCATTTTGTAGAAGAAAAACGTTTTTGGAATGAAAGGGCAATGTTTAATTTTTCAGTTTAGCTGAGCTAAGAAGATTATACCGAAACAAAACCGTGTAAACAAACAGAAAAGGTTTTATTTTATTCTGAAATTATTTTTGTACGGCTATTAGTCCTGCGTGGAGCCATTTAAAATGCCTTAAAAGCTATAGTCATGACAGAGCGCGACCATTTTCCTTGAGCATAAGATGAATAATGTCGGCTTTATATTCTTTACATTTTTCTTCATCTAGCTGGATGGATGGCTACTCCAGGGGAGGTCAGTGAGGCAAATATTAATTTAATGTCGTAATAAATAGCTCCACGTGTTCAGAATGCACTCCGTCTTACTTTGGGATGCAAAGTTTACACAAAACTACGCTATAAGGAGAGAATATCAAATAACGTGCTAAGATTTAGGTATACCTATTATAGGTACAATATTACTAGGTACAAACTAGGCATTAGTTAAGTAATAATTCCATGAAATTACTACGTGTGTTTTAAAGAAAGAAAGAAATTTTGTACTTATTAGGTATATGCGCAATTATGTATTGAATTACTAAACTTAATTATAAAATAATTTTTTTGAGACCATTATAAACAATTTCCGAATACATGACAGATGCCTAATTTATTTTAAATAGGTTCTGGTGATAATAGATATACATATGCCTGGTAGTTAGGTAAGTACTACATGTTATAACCATTTCCATCTAAATATACTCGTGAGTGCTTCAGTGCACAAAACGGGAGCTCTAATAATCATTATTATAACTTTTCATAAGTGTCGCCGGTTCGTGTGTCGTTGCTAACTGTGACATACAGTCCGATTTTTCTTCCTACAAACAAGCTTTTTGTGTGAAACGTCCTAAGTACGTGGTGTGATGTTTTCCTTGCTCTTAAAGGAAAACGGTCGCAGAACGGCGAGTGTGTCGGCTAATGCTCCACGTACCTACAATTGTTGTAAATATGGAACTGTGTATGCTATGTGTTCACGGAGTGGGACGTACGTGTCCCGAAAAATGATCGCTCGCTTTATGAATATGGATCATAAAGTAATGAGTGTTTAGGTTTTAAAACTGCCTAGGCGGGTGAAAAAAAGAAAAAAAAGAGAAAAAAACAAAAAAAGAAAAATTGAAAGGAAGAGAGGAAGGGGTAGACCTAGGAGAACATTTATGAAACAAGTAAAGGAGAAGGTGCAGGTCGTGTCGTATCAGGAGGTGAAGGATTTGGCGAGAAGAAGAGAGAATTGTTAATAATACATATAAACAGCCTATATACGTCCCACAGCTAAGCACAAGTCCCCCTCAATCAACTGGAGGGGGTATGGAGCATACTCCACCATGCTGCTCCATAGCGGGTTGGTGGTTAAATTAATATATTTTTATTTTATAATTTTATAACGGTCTCCGTGGTCCAGTGGTTGAACGTGGGGTTCACGATCCGGAAGCCCCGGGTTCGAATCTCGATAGCACAAAAATCACTTTGTGATACCTATTTTGGTTAGGACATTACAGGTTGATCACTTGCTTGTCCGAAAGTAAGATGATCCGTGCTTAGGCGGCTCAGTAATAACCCTGACACCAGACGGTAAGAAAAAGAAGAATTTTATTTATTAATTTAGTATAATTATTTATTTTATATTTATTCTAATTTTTTTTATTACCGATCACCTATTGTTATGGATATTGTTATAAATAATTAATTTGAATTTAAAATAAAAACTACTGGTGGCTATTTGATGAATGTGGTGCAGTCGGTGGGCGATACTGGCCAATGAAACTATCAACCGATAAAACTTTATAGTATGCGCTGGTTCTCTATTATGAGTTAAGTTTTTATTATAATCATAAAGTTTAAAGCACAACATGTCACGCTAAATCTATTTTTATAAACCTTTCGTATGAATTTTTAAAACCTTAAGTATTACAAGTACCTCCTACGTATTCGTTCAAAATACCTAAAGAATAATATTAAACTCAGTAAAAAATAAGTAACTGATCGAGCCGAGATTGGGGACCCTAATTGAGGTCTGAACTAAGCTTGTAAAGTAAAACAATATTAGACATTCCAGTCGAGAAGTTATTAGGAAAAGTGCTGAATTTTTCAGCGGTTGTTTTTCATGTTTTATAGCGAAACCGGAACTGAGCTCCATCCCTTTACCCACTGGGAACATAAAAGTATACATTTACGCGCATTGTACTTATCCTTGATGAACTAGTGTAGCTCTACCACGGACATTATATATTTAAGGAGCCCGCAGCTGAATTTCACCTGTACACATATTTATCTCTTATTTTTCTCTACTTTCAATAATCGTTTTTGTTTTTCTGAGTAATCCATCGCTGTGTCGCAATATAATCACCACTAATTTAAGAGCCACGCTCTTGTGGGTGTAGCATTCTCCATGCTCCTTTTTTAGGGAAAAATAGGGCAGTGGTTTCCCTCCTGCCTACCGCCCCGCAGTACTTTGCAAAATAATATGCAATAAATAATAAAAATATTAATGCTCTACATAGAACCACCTCGCGAATATAATAATAAATATTTTCATTCTTTATTTCTAGAATGGCGACCACGTGTCGGACGACGCTCAGTAGGTAGGCCCGCTACAAGGTGGACCGACGATCTGGTGAAGGTCGCGGGAAGCCGCTGGATGCGGGCAGCGCAGGACCGATCGTCGTGGAGATCCTTGGGGGAGGCCTATGCCCAACAGTGGGCGTCGTACGGCTGATGATGATTCTTTATTTCTGTATACTTTTACCTAATACTTTACTTTTTGCCTAATAACCAGGTTTTGAAAGGATTATGCCTAGTGCCACTCTACTAGTCTGTATAAGAGCTGAGCGGTGGAAAAGCTAGATTATCTGTGGTTAGTTCGCAGAAAGCTGTTCCTAGTAGGTGGGGGGGCTATTTATTTTAGGCTTAGAGGTTGTAGATATAGATGTAGGTACTATTATTCGACTTATAAGCCGAACTACTCGCTCTCAATGCCAAGAAATATAGCGTGAGGAGCTCGCTCTATGTACAAGATGTTATTTCTTTGTTAAAAAGGATAATTATAGCTGCACATTACAAAGGAGTCCGATAAAGTGTTTCCATTGTGAGTTTGTGACCGGTGTCGAATCTGATATCGATAAACTACAAAGTTTCTGAAACTCGTAACCTTTGTGGTCGAATACAATACAACGAAGCGTGACAGCAGCTCGGGTTTCTTGATATGTCGAGTGAAAATGTTATTTTTCCACTTTGCCGTAAAACTTCGTTTTGAGCGGATAATAAATATTTAAAGTAAAAATTTTATTTACGAGCTTCCAATCATCGTCTGTCGAGATATAGGTATCTGTATAGACAAAGTTGTATCGTTGTTTTGTTTTTTAAATATTTATTACCTGTGTTTGTCTATTCCTGTGATCCCTATTTATTTAGGTATTTAATTTAATTCCATACCTAAGAATACATACAGTATACAATATTACAATACTCGTAGTAATTCGTTATTTTCTTTCTGTTTTGAAACACACAGATTAATTTTCGATGGCGTTCACTTCTTGGAATTAAACAGATACGAACGAGAAATATGTGTACCTATAAAATGAATGGAAAATATGAAGTTATTTTAAGGATAATTTATTAATTGTGAGAGCTAAATATTTAGACGCCTTGTGGTTCGTCTTGATTTTATTTTTGCAAATTATTTAAATTGCTTAATCTATGTTCTGCATATATTATTATGTCCCATTGCTAAACACAGGCTTTCCCTCAATCAACCAGAAATAATATATAATTTTAGTATAATTTTCCTTCAAGTATAATCTATTAATTGGTTACAGTGATAAACTGTACTGAATATTAAACTTAAAATGAAAATAGTCATTTACATTGTGATCATTATCCATCAGTTTTCGTATTCGTTACTGGTTGTACATCTGTTATTTGTGGTTAATTAAGAGACACATTACTGGCGACAGGCAGGTTGGTCAGATGTGCTAATTTGGAACCCATTTTAACGTGAACGACGAACGTGTTACGATGCTATATCGGGTTATATTATGGTATTTAAGTACGCATGCATACATAAACTTTGCATAACATGATGCTTGTTCGTTCTTACTTATCGAGTAAGTATGATGTATGACTTACCTGCAATTAGTACTCTAGATGTTTATACGTTTGATTTATGTAAGTATGTAAATATCTGTACATATAAGGTAGAAAAACAATCATTGTATTTTTTACGTGATACTTACATAACTATCTGCTCAAGTAATTCGTGGTAACCTATTATTGGCTCAACGACTTAGCTTAAGATTTATTAAATTGTATATCTTGTTTTGTAGCTGTTGGTTACCTAAATAAAATAAAAATAAATAAATAAACTCATGCCTATTTCCCACCGGGGTAAGCAGAGAGTATGGAATTCAATTTGCTTCCATCCTGACACACTTTAATCAACTCTGTCTCTCTTTTCTTCGTGTATTTAACGTCTATACTAGTCTGGGAAACACGTGGTATACTCATAAACGTCTATAGCGACAAAAACATAGATAAGTGTGTTGTGGAGACAAAGTCGACGTCGAAGACAGGAGACCGATTGAATGAAAAAGACTTAGTTTCAATGTGTTCTATTTCATTTTATGTATAATTCAGACAGCTTACAATTGCACTTACTAAATAAATAAAACATAAAATCAATTAAGTATTTTTGATTTAAAATTTTATTTCTTCAGAATTATAAAAAAGTGTAACAAGAATGATACGGCGTTTTAATCCAAAATTTTGGTACTCCTAGGATTGACTAGAAATACTCAGTCAAAGGTCGAAATATCATTTTAATTCAGGCTTTTCGGCTTTTGGATACAATATATTTATTGCACATTCAATAATAATAAAATTTAGCATTTTTGTATGTAATACTCATTTTCTCCATAATGTTTCATATCTTGAGCGGAATTATTTTTAATCTTCTTTGTTTCTTCTGTCGTTTACGCATAAAATAAAAATAAGGAAAATGACGAGAAGACTGTTTTTGTCGTTATAAGAAAAAACACACTTTAACCATAATGAAGTTTTTGCGAATGAATTCCAAGATGCAGCTTAAACTTTTATGAGTGAATATAGTTGTTTTTCATTTCGGCCCAATAGTGTCGATTAATTCTTTTAAATATTATCCTGTCAGACGACGCCCTAAGTCGCAGTTCGCGACCACTGGGCCTGAGGTCTTAAATTTTGTGCCGGGTGAGAGCCCTCAGCGCTCCCTATTTGTCCGACCAAGTAGTTAATGCCCGTTGCGGCAAAACTGCAATAAATCACGTCAAAAAGTAAAAATACATAAGTTAGTCGAATGAATTACTCTAAGTACTTAAAGCACATTTAGACTGTGAGAATGGAAGGCTGCTTATAGCCGGGGCTACAGGTTTTTACAGCAATGAATTATTGAGGCCACCCGGGGATCTCAGACCTGCAGCTTTAATATTTCATGCATCCGAGACCCGACCTCGTGATTTTCTTTTCAGTAGACAAACATAGTCAATTATTTGTACCCAAATATCATTCACCGATGTTCAAAATAAACATAATTATCACACAAATCGCAAAGTAACACCTAATTATTATACAAACCAAAATTCTCCATTAATAAACTTTGATTTCATATCTCTACAATTCCTACAAAAGTCACGGAACCATGAACGCCAATAAACACAAGTCATTTCGAACACAGTTGCAAACTTGTAATGACTCGTAAACCAGAATGGGTCTGTTTCGCAATTTTAATCCAGGTTCAAATGTCACAAGTTAAATCGAAAGGACTCGCTCGTAAGTAACCAATTCCCGAAAGGTCTTCGCATTCGATTGCGGGGACCACGGGCGGCTGACTATACGAGTAGGTACGATTTGGTTCGACCCATTTCGCGTGCCTCATCTATAATTTAGAGAGTGCCACATCCGCCTCTGCTAGCTTAGAGAGCTTTAGGAGGACCGCAGATCGGGTTAGACTATTGTGTCGAGCATGCCTTAGGACGTTAAGGCATCCGTGCTTTATAAATACGGCTCGAACCCTTCGCACAGTTTGTTCAGGTTAGTTTATTTACGACCGCAACAAAATTGATCGAAATCTATTAATAGCACAATTGAAATTCTGTGTGGACAACGGTCATGCTAAAGTTTGAGTGTTGCGTCAACAGTCGTTCAAAAGCGGATAGAGGAATGTTATTTTTTGTCAAAACCTTCTTCTGAAAGGAATGACAATAAAAACAGATGTGAAGTAAAAAAACAGGTGGTTTCACGTCTATGGGATACCCTCGAGAGTCGTAAGGGCATGTCCCTTCCACGGAGCAAACCTTTTTCAACCTAGCAGGAACCTCTAGAATTTTATTACGATCTTTTTTGAGGCACAGAGCAAGGTTGGCATGTTATAAGCTCTTTGTTTACGTATTGAAGTCATATTGTGAAATGGTTTTATTGACATTGCGAAATAAATTAGCTTTAGTTAACATGAGAAAACGTGGTGGGACACAATGACCTCTTAAGAGAGTATTAAGTAGAGAGCGAGCATTTAGTGTCACGTGGGAGACAATTTCAGCCTAAAATCCGTTTCATAATAATGTAATAAGTAATATAGTGACAAATGTATCCCGTTGTATATGGTTACCATTATCGTATTTGTTTGTACTTTATACTTCAGTTAGAGAGTTTTACTTTTTGCTTGTTACGGCTGCAGTCAAAAGATAGTTAGGCTCAATAAGTGGTCTATAAAAGTTTTAACAAACTACGTTAACTGGCCAGTACTTGGTTTAACCGACAATGAAAAGAGAAGCGATAGATCATGATAATCTGTAATCCTTTTTATGTTCCGACGCAGAAACGCTTATTCCCAGATCCCAGAGAAGGGTCATACATAACTTTAACACGTTATAGTTCTATGTAGGTTTAGGTGCCAAGGGCAAAGTAGGCCGCCGTCAGACAGACATATTTCAGGCGCGCACTTAGCCCGGAGATATCTTTGCGTATCCAATGACGTTGTCTTCTTGCGTTTTCCCGTGAAACCGCCTCGCGACAGTCTCGACCTATATTCGTGTATCTGTTGTTGATGCAAATAAGTACACTGTGTTGCAACCTTTATTAACACATGTGGCCTGACACGCGGATTTGAAATAATACAGACGGGGTCGTGTTGCTTAAGCATAATACTGGCTTGTCCTCGAAACGAAATGGGATCTCCATTGTTTATGGAAAATCGTATTCGTGTAATGTAGTCTGGCGAAGTAGCAGGCTTTCAAGGAAATAATGGACACATATGTGTAACGATTTAAATGGTCACACTACAAATACGTGTAATAATGGTTTGTATGATTTTAAAAACACATACAAATACAGTTGGCTCGACCATTATAGACGACGATACGGCTCACCACCTATCACGTTGGTCTAACAGAAAACTCGGTGAGGCGTGCGTATTTACTTAGTTCATATTGCGATGGATGTACCTCTGACTATCCTATTGGATGGTTGTGAGCTTATGCTATGTGTTATGATAAAAAATATATATATTGTCACGTACGTACGTTTTTGATAGGCGAAAGATAAAATATATGTCGTGCTACAGTGTATTTTTGTTTGATTTATGTTAAGCATCAGTAGCTTCGCCAGCTACACCTTAGCTTAGCTAGCTGTTTTTTAAAAGAAAAAAATGTTTTCAAAGTAGTTTGAGGCGGAGAGCTATTATGCTGCTCCAAGTTGCAGTACTGCAATATCATTGTTCGTGGTGCGTATCGTGGCGTATCTTGATCCCTTGCAAGAGTCTCTCAATAAACTGAAGAGCTTTAGAATTCGAGCATTCGTTATTTTCCTCAGAATTCCCCTCAATTTACATCCTTAAAGTGGCTGGTTCGGTTCCACTGCAGAATTTCTAAAGGATTTTGAACTGGGTTTGAGTGCAATACAAACAGTTTGTTGGGTACATGTTTGCCTCATGCGCCGGGGATTTGTTAGCGCATGTAGTTTTAAGATTGGCTCACAAACAATGTAAGAAGTCTTAAAAGAAAACACGACGTTTGTCCATTAACCGACAACTGGTTTTAGAACACTGCAGCAGCTAAGAGCCACCACCACGTCAAAATGTAGATGTTTTATTTGGCTACTTGTTAGTAGCGCACTCGTTAGTGCGCCCGCGTTTACCACGAAGGTTTAATAGTTCTATCAACTTTGTTTGTTAACACCTTTTTATCTCTATTGTTATATAGAATATGAAAATAATGAGTCAACATTTCTATAATTTTTACTGTAAACTTTCTAACATAAATTGATCACGCATTTCAATTGTCGAGTAGGTACTACTTTTTTGAATTTCGTAATAAGAATAAAAATTTTAAAACTTATGAAAGCGTATCTACCAATAGGTAAGTAAGTAAATATTTAGTTTTCACGACAATTCGAGTTCATAGACGGTGTTCCGTGAACTAACGTACATATGTTCAACCTGTCCGCCGACTGATCATGTATTCTGTCCAGTAACTGCGTCGGGCGAAATTTATGCGTACGATTGTATGGGACGTGACTATGGCTGCCAGATATTCGCAAAGGAACTAACTAATGCGGCTGCAGCTTCGTCATATAAGCTCTACATTAGAGCACATACGCCAGATGTAGAGCCTGATTGCATTATATATGCGTCGTAATGTTTTCACAGCGTTTACAGTTCAGTTGGAGTAATATTATACGGGAATATGTTATTTTTTGATATTGTTATAACGATTTTCAGAATGATGTCTTATCCAATTACTTATTACAATCAGGGAAGATTGTCGTCAAATGCACCTAGATCCAAAATAAAAAGTACAAATATTAAAACTATAATTAAGTAAGTAGTTAAAAATGCTTAAATTTATTTTCTACAGTCGAATATCAAAGACATCATAAAGTAAAACGTGTCAAACGCTATTTTATTTGTAATTTTTTTCTCTAACAACAATGTCCGCAGTCCCTGAAAAGGCACGTAGTCACAGTCACAGTGTTACTGAAAATAAAAGGCGTTGCCAGCACTGTTACAATGAGGCGATAACGAAACGGCGGGAACAATGGAGATCCTTGTCCAGTGATACTTCACTCAGCCAGCGGTACATTCAACTCGATCTCAAGGAACTTGGTCCAAGAAATTATTTTAGTCTCTCCATTGTTGTTCGTAATCTACTTATGTAAAATGTCTCAACAACAGAAATTTTAAATTACATACATTCTTCGCTCAGTTTTAGTGAAAATGGGCCTGTAAGTCAATTTCGCCATTTTTTCTTCATCTTCACGATAGAAGAGTCAATTTCGCCAATAGGCACAAGATACCCATACGTTGTAACTGAAATTATTTATAAGTACATATCTTTTTTTTATAAGACACGACGAATTTATTAAAAACATCACAGAAGGGAAGCTACAAGGAAAGAGAGGAAGCGGTCTTTACCTTCTTCAAGAAGAGCTTACATGGAACAGATTAAAGAGAAGGTGAACGTCGTGTCTTGCAAGGAAGTAAAAGAATTCGCCTTTGATAGACAAGAATGGAGAATGCTACACCGACAAGAGAGTGGCTCTTAAATTAGTGATAACATATCTCTTAATTTATTTTTATTGTTTACATACACCTAAACCGAGGGTACGGTATACCTTGCCGCGGTCATACAGGACTATAGTCGCGATCGAAGGCGCCTCGCAGGCGCTGCTTAAATCGAGAACATTAGATGCAGGAGACGTAATGTTATGATGATGAACACAATCTCTTTTCCGAATTATAAGGGTGCCTATTGTTATTTTTTCCATTTACAAAATGGAAAAATAAATGTGATTATGGCTAGTTGAATGGAGCCATTTCACTAATTATAGCTGGCTGTTTCAGTTTTGTTTTAGCCTCCCAACGTTATCCGTCCCATTACGAGAACGGTCGTGCGACACGAAACCCTTGCAATAGTTATAATATTTCTGCTCGAGTAATTATTAATATTTATGACCCGAAGCTACACAAAAGGGGGTAAATAAAATACTACTTTTATTCAAACTTAAGTCTAGATAATTCTGCAATTGAGCGCTATCTTTATGCATTTATCTAATCTGCTGTAAGTTATTGGAAGTCATACTTAATAATACCATAGAATAAGGAATTATAATACTACGTATAGAACGGCAACTCTTCGCTCCCCACCAGCGGCTGAGCTAGGTTCACCTCACCCCCTTCGGTCTTACTTCAGTCTTCAATCGTATGGGCGTCAGACGTTACACTCACAGATGTGCGTATAGGACGATACATCAATGTGTAGTGTCTGTTTACACAGGGTTTGTAGGGTCTTTTGTATGATATGGTCGGGGCGTGTTATCACTTCGAATTTTTAACAAAGATATAATAAAATCTTATAGGTACAGCTTTTCAATATTGCAGACAGTGACTTATACGAGTATATAAGTTTATAGAAATATGAGAAGAATTTGAATTTAATCGTTTTATTTTAAAAACAACGTTCGTGGAATAAAAATAATGTTCTAATGAGAAGCTTTTTGTTAGTGGTGGTAGTTATGAATGAAACACCGACATTATTAGGTACGTACCTAAACGTTTAAACCTTTGGAATGTAATTAGGAAATAAAACGAATTGCTTAACCGAAAGGTGGATTGGAATTAATAGGTATGTAAGCAGGTAGTGTGTTTTGATGTGGTGTTAATAGAGTTACATACATATTTATATTTCTCTTGTTTCATAAATTATCTGTTACAAAAAAAAAACAAGCGAAAATAAACCTACTCTAGGCATGCTAATTTACCACTTCGTGCATGCCGGAATTACGTGTTGTCTTGAACATCATACACGTAGGCACTAGGTTTGTACATTGTCATTGTAACATGTACTCTGTCACTGTAACATATTGATACCATTTAGTAAATAATATATTGCATAATATATATTACAACATTGATTGGGTATTACGATTATTAACGATTATCACGTGCTCAGCGGTGAAGGAAAACATGGTGAGGAAACCCACATTCCCGAGAAATGCATTTTCAGAGGTATGTCACCTAGCCTGTATTGGGCTGGTTTTGCCTTCGCGGGTTGGAAGGTCACACAGGCAGTCGCTTCTGTAAAAAAACCGGACCTGTCAATTATCAGGTTGGGTAAGCGGAACCTGTAAAAAACGGGATGATGCTACGAGTAGGGAGATGAAGATGATGATTGGGTATTACGATTCTAACTTACTATACACATTTTCTTTCATTTTCTCACTTATATTTTCTCCCGTGTTTCTAGATTTGTTAAGCAATTATGTGTTATGAAATAGGTACTCAACAAAAGGTATTATATGTTATCGTATTCTGCATTCCATTTCATAACACATGTTTTATTATTGTTAAGCAAGCAACATTCCTTGAAATATGCTTATATTATGTTACATTTTACGACCGTACTCATTTCTTCGGGATTTATTTATACCTAAATAAGTAATTAAAAATGCTTATTACTTTTTACAAGGGCATTACTCATAGAAGTTGTTAGCTTTTGTTTAGACATAAGTATAGTAGATTGCTACGGTTGGTAATAAATAACCTGAAAATATGACCTTTTTACAGGGCTGGGTAGTCTTGGTACTAGTGAGTACCGATTAACTGGAAGCAATTGAGAGTTCCTGCAGATATTGTGTACTCAGAGCTACAAGTAAACAATGCGAATTCTGCGGAATCTTAGTGAAGCACAAGCCCCCCGTACGTACATTCATAGTTACTCACGTATACAGGGTGCTTGTGTCATCGTAACGAAAACTTTGAGCGATGATTCAGACCATGATTCTGAGTAGTTATCAAGTGGGATTTTCTGTCGCAAAAGTATGGAACTGAAAATATTTAAAAAAAGACACAAAAATTATCATTAATTTATCCGATAGGAAATTCCACTTCATATCAACTCAGGATCATGGTCTGAATCATTCTCCTTGGTATTTATTACGGTGTCACTAACACACTACTTAGATGTAAGTTTAACTTTAAGTTCCCTATTTGTTATTAAGTTTCATTTGGCAAACTCTGCGCCAACCTTACATGTACACCTTTTTACGGTTTCCCAAGATACAGGCTCCGCCTGCCTGCCGCGTCATATTTATAATGTACAGTCATGAGCAATATAATGTACCCATTTTAGGACTCTGTCACACTAACATATTTGACATTTAGTGAGACTTAAAATTCAATGTGTCAAAAAAGTTAATATGACATGGTACCTTAGTGTATACATATTAATGCTCGTGACCGTACCCACCTTCATTATAGTATTATTCTTGATAATAAACAAATTTTTCATTTCATTATTTTTTTCATTGTTAATATTTTTTTACTATATTATATCTAGCATATTATAAATATGAAATAACATGACTGGACCGAGCTTGTTAAAAAAAACCTTTCGAGGATTGTCTGATGTAGAAACGAGTACCTTAACCTAAACAACGCCAGGTGGTCTGCTACTGTGCCTTTGTGTATTTTTCTCATAATAAGTACAATGTTAACAAAAATAAACATGTTCATTGTATACTGACCTGTTTTATTTCCAGTGGGTATTGTTTTTATAACATTGGTTATTTATATTGGTAGAATAAAATTATAGCAAAGCTAAAATTAATTAGACCACAGTTCCAGTTACATAACGTTGTAATTTAATTCCCAATCGTACCTATTACAATTCCTGGCTGTTGTTTATGTATGTAGAATATGTACCTAGATAATTATAAACCACACATGTAATATGTGTAATTATAGGTATATACATCGCTTACAGTGCTGTAGAAATCTAATGCTTTCCCGTAGCTGCTACGCTTCGTAGTTGTTACGTTTCGTAGCTAAAATTAGTAACAATTTTTAATTACAGAACTATTCTATCTTTACTGGTTACAATTCTAGTTCTTAGAACAAAATAGATTATAAGTTAATTTTCATTAACGTTTAATTTTGTAGGTCAGTAAGTAAGTAAACCAGCTTTTTGTAAAACTAGAAACTCAGTTAGTGTGATTAATGGGCTGCCCGTACTGAAATGCTCTAAAAATTTACTCACAGCTTCTTACAATTTTTCAGTGTCTGATTCGCCGGTTTTAAACTAGTATTTTAGTAAAAGAATAGTCCTGGAAAGTTAAAATGTGAAGGATAAGTTTATGTTATGCTTATTCTCGGTAGTCTCACAGCCTGGAGGCTGTTTTTGTGATGGCAGTTTTTGAAAAACACAGACTCCGTTCGCATTGAAAATTGTAGTGATAATGTAGTCAAACGTGTACCTAATAGAATATAAGTAACCTTCTTCTTTTTTGAAGTCAGTTAAAAGTTTTACAGTTGGCAGCCCTGACAAGTAAATCATTCTTCTCGCGTGTGTGCCGGCGGTTATCTATGACGGAGTAATGGCGAATCATTAGGTACATACTCGTCAGAGATTATGCCTCGCATGCTTGAGGAGTTACATCATACATTGTAGTTACCTACATAACCTCAAAGTGTCATCGCTGACTGTGAAGAGTCGTAGGTAATCAGAAGACAAATTGCAGCCGCTTTCGATACGTAGACCTAAGATGTGACGAACCGATCAATACATGATAAGAGCCACTTTTTGTCATAAACTTCCTTTATACCGAGTATTTACTCAGTATAGTATATGTAAGTATAACAGAACGCTAACAGTATAAACTCCAAGGGAGAATTCGGCAAGGCCCATGCGAAGTAATAGCTGTTAATAAAATTAAATAGGTACCATTTACACTTATTAAGTTTTTGCTTGTTGTTTTTATCCGAAATAAACGGCTTGCTTTCTGTCCGAGTGCCGGACATAAAATACAAGTGAAAAGGATAGATGTCTCTTGACAGGAGGTCGTCAAACAATTCCCGGCAAATTAGTTGGAAATTTTGTTTATACCTGGAAAGAATTTCCTTACTCATCGTTTTAAATATTTAACAGAGCTTTGTGGAAGCGGCGCGTGTCAGTCTTCGTTAAAAGAACGTTCGGGCCCCAGGAAATGACTGCTGCTTCTAGCTACCAAAAATGAAGGCTTTTCGAACTAAAACGTACTCTTTCACTGGGATGTATGGTATAGGTCAGGCTCACATGGAACCTACGAAGATGCTTATTTATCATGCAGCACACGCCTCATTGCCCCGGTAATCCAGTTTATTTTATTTACCGGAACCAAATCTAAATTCCAAGGTACCTCGTCATCGCATCGAAATGTTTGTGTTTGTAAAAATCAGGTTGTTTATTTATGTAAACGCTTAATTTGCACAGGAAAAAGACGTTACTCAGGTCAATAAAATATTGGCATTTTTGTCCATAAGTAGGTGTCTAATTTGTTATATTTGCTAATAGGAAAACATTTTCGGACTGCTAAAACCACTACTTACACGAACATTTACGTTTCATAACATAAATATTCTTTACAAGAATTAAAGTAATCCGAGAATACGACATTAGAATGCGATCAATCAAAAAATAAAGAGAAATGGGTAAAATTATGGACATAATCTTGTACCGGTGTAATTTTAGAAATGTTTTTCCAGAAAAGAAAACTTTTTATGACAAATTGTATTACAAATGAAATTGGGGCTTGAGAATATTTGTCGTGGGCGCGAGTACCTACTTAGTAGGTGAGGATCAAAATAAATTACTTTGATATTAAAAACATGTCGGTGGAAGGTATCTGGCGGACATTGAAACGTTTTCTCGGCCCACGAACGTAATTAATTTCATGGTTCAAGGAAAATGTTCTTGAATGATGCATAACGACGTGGGTGATCCTTTGTGAAAATAATTTAGGAACAAGAATAGTCAGGCTGTTAATAAATTGTTCGAGACTGAAAGGAATTGCGTTAACAAGAGGAGGTCTGTATAGATGGATATTCTTTCACTGGATGATAGATGACTACAGTTACATAATATAGATCAGCGATTCCCAAAGTTGGTTCCCCGGGACCTAGGGGTACCTAAGAGAAGTCGCCATGTTGCGAAATATAAAGTTAAAATATTTTCTGTACAGCGGATGAAGGATCCAACGTAATTATTGAGTAAATACAAGCAGACCCGCTAGTAACAGCTAGTAATTTGTACATATTTGTAATGTACAAATTTTGCGCTTTCATTAGATACCCAACATAATACCATTCGAAAAAAAACATTGTTTACGTCCTGAGTTTTTGTCCTCTAGAGGGCGCCACATTGAATTTAGCGTGACGTCATTGAATGTCATTGAATACGCTTCTAGTGACACTTCATTTGTCAAATTTTGACAAGTGGTTTAGAAGTTAGGTGGTAACACACGTGCATACATACACACATACAAATAAATATATAGCGGTCAAACACATAACCCTCCTTTTTGCTTCGCCGCATCAGGTAAAAATAATAAGAACACACACACACACATAGTTTATAGCTTTCGTACTGATAATTACACAATAAATAACTTCTGATGCGTAATAAAAGCTTTCAAAGTTCCAACAAAGCTATAAAGATGATTAAATTACACATCAAAAACTTCAATTACGATGTCGATCATAGGCGTTAATTGGAAGCTTTTAATAAGTATTTTGTATTACAATTTATGACTGTAAGAATCCATTTGAACGTTTTATTTAAATGTTCAATTATATAGGGTGCTAGTGCCATCGTAACGAAGACATTGACGGGTGATTCAGACCATGCTGAGTCGATATCAAGCGGAATTTTCCGTCGCAAAAGTATGGAACTGATTGCTTTTTTTAAAACACAAAAATTTACGTGAATTTTCTGAGAGGAAATTCCGCTTGTTATCAACTCGGAATCTTGGTTTGAATCATCCCCCTCAGTATTCGTTACGATGTCACTAACACCCTGTATAGCAACGCAAACTAACATTTTTCGTTAGTCCTAACGTCCACCGAGATACAATATAGACATACATAGGCAAAATTTTATTCAAAGGTTCACACAAACAAGATAAATTTTCTAGCTTGGAACACGACAAACATTCGCAACTAGCGCCGCTTAGTTTAGCAGTAGTAACTCGAGTTAACTTTTACCGGATTAGGACTGTGGATGTACTATTATATGTTGTATATAGTGTCCCCTGATTGCGCGCGGGCAAACACTGACCGCCCCAAGTCAAACACGACGACCGTCACTGGAATATCTATTCGGCTACCATGAATGAAACTAGGATAGGAGAGTGTATGTTTGTGTGATTTTATGCCTTATGTATGCAGGTTTACTGCGCCCTACTGGTTTGATAACTTGATTACTTGAGGTATGGTTTGATAACTTGAGGTAAGTACTACACATTTCATAAGGTAACATCTTTCTCATCTCATTGTCTTCACACAATTACAACCAAAATGAACATGAAAAGTGTTGAAGTTAGTAAAACCAATAATATAGCACTATATCACAGCTGCTTCCCTATTTATGAAGGGAAAGATGTGACTCGATAACGGCACTTAACTTTTTAATTATAATCAACTCTTAGGTAGACATGAACATAGGTAAGTAGTAAGTACCTTTTAAAGTATATCTGTGTGTGTGTAAAATGCAGGTATATCCATCATTGTGGACATTCGCGGATTAAAATATATCTCTGAAATACAATAGAGTAACATGCATTTCCACTCAAATGGATTGAAATTATATCACAGGTATACACAGGTTTTACATTTCGAAAAACCGCAATTTTAATTCTTTCTAAAATGTAGAGCAACCAATGCGAATAAATGCCCGCATCAACTACTTAGATACCTACAAAATTATTTGATGTGGTCACAAAATGATATTGTAACGCTGCATTTATACATTAAATTACATAAATTGAATTGAATTTCTTTTTATTATATTTAATCTTAATTTATGTAAATACTTTCCTAACCTTCGCTGTATTGGGAATAAAGTTTATACTCTTCTGTTCTATTACTTACCTATTGAAAATTTGATTTTCATAAAATCATTCCGGGAATTTTGGTAACAATTCGAGTGATCAAGTAATGTTTTGTGTTACGCTATCTTATCCTGTTTCTAAGGAGTGGCAAATTATTCTTAGGGTCCCACAAGGACACCATGGTTGCGCGATCAGCGGGACCATTCGGAATTTGTTTGCCGGCAACAAATGACGCAACCGTGATGACGCCATGGTGTCCTAGTGAGATAGGGACCTTATGCTATTAGTTTTCATATGGTATTTTGGGAGCAAAAAGAGATAACTTAGAAGTTAAAGTATATTTATTCTGTCCAGTATAAAACCATTATTTCAGGATTAGTACGCACACATTTAAAGGCATTAAATCCATTCATTTGGATTTAGGAACGGTCTGTGGAAGTGGAAATGTCAGTTCACGGTTGGTTGGGCAAGGGTCGGTGCGGTTGTTCTACCTTTGTTACTAGTCAATCTAAGCTGAGTGCCTAAAAGCCTATCAATTTCTCTGACCGGCTAAAAGTTTCCCGTTCAATTGTGAGCCCAGAAACGGAAGTCTAGCCAATTAGTAATTGTAATTCTAAGTATGCGCGAGAGGGGTATAACATGATGAGGTATTTCATTTTGGACAGTCTTTAGTAAGTAAACTACAAGTGAGTAGTAGGCATAGACCAGTATAATGAACATTAACGTCGGATATGGTTAGTTTTCGTACAATAATTACATCAACTACTAGTAATTAGATTCCAGTTGAAACTGTGAAAAGAAAGAAAGTTCTTGTAACTAGTTTTAATCATATAAGTAATTACTTAGAACACAACAGGTAAACATGGCGAACATTGTTCTGCCTTCGCTTTTAGCTTTCCACACGTGTCGGAGTGTCGGGTAACAGGATATAACTAAGGACATTTTATAACACTTAACATTTCCCAGGGCGTGAAAGGGACAATGTAGTGATGAAACCGGCGACGGTCAGTGTTGAATGGGAATAATTAATGAGACCGGAGCATAAAGCTCGCTAAACTACGGCAAACACGATGACGTACGCACGGTACATTTTTCACACGCCTATAGCCACTCTACCGTGCTAGATGAGTCCAGATATAAACAAGATAAATATTTGATGTTTTCGTATGATGGCTCCCTCCGGTTGCACGAGGGGAGCTTTGTTCCCAGTACTGGGACATAAAATGCCGTTTACGTGACGTTGAGTTTATACAGGGTGTTAGTGAAACCGTGAAAAACTTTCAGGGATGATTAAGGCATGATTCCGAGTTGATATCAAGTGGAATTTTCCGTCACAAAAGCATGGAACGAAAACTAATGAAAAAACACTTAAAATCTTATGAATTTTCCGACAGGAAATTCGGTCTGAATCATCCCCCTCAGTATTCGTTACGGTGTCATTAACACCCATACCTACGTATGGCTACCTATATGTACTGGTACGGGGTGTAAGTGACATCGTAACAAATACAAAGGGGGCTGATTCAGCTGATTATTCTGAGTTAATATCAAGTGGAATTTTCGACCGCAAAAGTATAGAATTGAAAATAATTTAAAAAGTCTAAAAAAATCGTGAATTTTGCGATGGAAAATTCATGATCAGAGCCATGTCAGGGGCCTTTGGCGGCTCAGTAATAACCCTGACACCAGGGTTGATGAGGTTGGTAATCCACCTCACAACCCACACGATAAGAAGAAGAAGATGGTCTGAATCACCCCCCTTAGTATTCGTTACGATGTCACTAACACCCTGTATTTCACCTTAATAATGGTGTTACTATGCCACAGCACAGTAATATTTGTAATAACATTTTTGAGTATTTACACAGAGTCAGTAGTTTCCTTTTCTTATTGTAGGTCTCACTTGCTCATGTTTTTGTACGTATCATTATTATTTTTTATTTATCCTAGTTATTATTATATTGTCTTTATATTCGAAATACGTATCTATCTACAGTTAAGGTATGGCCCTAACGGCGAAATCCGAATAATTTCCACTGTCCATGTCTTACTGAGATATTCTTAACTCTTAAGTTTTAATGTGAAATGTATAGGTAAATACCAATTATTGAGACATGTTTCTAAATAAATAAAGTACTTATAAGGCACTTTAAATCATTACTTAACGTAAGAGTTATGTATGACGTGTTTTGGTCCGATCATTTCCCTCTAGTGATAGATTGTAAATTGAATAAGCTTACGCCTAAGATAATAAAGTGTCCTGAAAAAAACGATATGTATAACCGGGTCATATGGGGAGAGAGGCAATTGCAGCAAACTAATGAATACCATGACATATGTAATTCAAAACTCAAGCTGATAAATTTTCCACTAGAACTGTCTGAGTGTTGTGATGGAAACTGTTTAAATAAGGAACATCACCTAGTTCTTGACAATATGTACTCACAAATTACAAACGTGTTATCGGAGGCAGCTGTTGAAACACATTATGAGACATGTTGTAGAAAGAAGCGTAAGCATGTTGTCGGATGGAATAAGCACGTCGCGGGCCCTCATCGGGAGGCTCGAATAAAGTTTCAGGTATGGACATTAGCTGGGCGACCGGCTAGTGGCTGTATTTATGATGAGATGGCAGAGGCGAGGAGACACTTTAAAGTCAGGCTAAAATGGTGTCAGAACAGACAAGACCAGCTAAAAATGGATATCCTCGCCTCTAATCACAAAGCCAAAGATTTTAAAAGCTTTTGGAAAAATACTAATAACATGAAAGCTAAAATGACCCTGCCGGTGAGTGTCAACGGTGTTTCTGACTATAAGCAAATTGCGAACATGTTCAAAGATAATTTCACCGTGTGCTCGCCCATAGATCCATCTTATTGTATGGATGGCGGTGATGAGACCATCGTGACTGACCGTAAAATCAAAATATCTGCTAAGGTGGTGGATAAGATTATAAGAGGCATGCAGCGTGGTAAATCCCCGGGTCACGATGGTCTCAGCATCGAACATCTTAAATATGCTGGGGTCCATCTGCCACGAGTTCTCTCGCTGTTTTTCAGGCTTTGTATAGGGCACTCATACTTACCAGAAGCCTTCATGCGTACCATAGTCGTACCTATAGTAAAAAACAAGACGGGTGACTCATCCGATATGAGTAACTATCGTCCCATCTCACTTGCCACTATCACAGCCAAGGTGCTTGACGGTGTGTTAAATGGGTGCTTAAGGGAATACATCAATGTGAATGATGCCCAATTCGGTTTTAAAGCAGGAGTATCGACAGAGAGCGCTATCCTTAGCCTTAAACACACCGTTAAGTATTATACCACTAGAAAGACACCGGTGTACGCGTGTTTCCTTGACTTGTCAAAAGCGTTCGATCTTGTTGTATACAATAAGCTCTGGGACAAGTTGAGGGGTGCGGGTGTGCCGGCGGAGTGTACCTCCATTCTTAGGTACTGGTATGCTAACCAGAAAAACCAGGTGAGATGGGCGGGTGCCATGTCGGATGTGTACGGGCTTGAATGCGGTGTGAGACAGGGGGGGCTCAGTTCGCCGCTCTTGTTCAACTTGTATATAGACCAACTTGTCGGGACGCTGGGCAGCACACATGTCGGTTGTCACATTGAAGGTACCTGTGTCAATAATTTGAGCTATGCTGACGACATGGTGCTGCTCAGTCCTTCGATAGCTGGTTTGAGGAAGCTGATATGTATCTGTGAGACATACGCGGAGGAGCACGGCCTAAAATACAACACAAAGAAGAGCGAGCTGCTTGTATTTAGAGCACGTAACCAGCCGCCACGCAGTGTACCACCCGTGTGTCTCAATGGTGTAGCACTTAAGAGAGTTGAACAATTTAAGTACCTCGGCCACGTCGTCAACAGCAGTCTAACGGATGACGATGATATAGAGAGGGAGCGTAGGGCGTTGGCGGTGAGAGCTAATATGATTGTCCGCAGGTTTGCTCGATGTTCCGCAGAAGTTAAAGTGTTACTTTTTAAGGCGTTCTGCCAATCATTTTACTCGAGCGGTCTGTGGGTGACACATACGCGTCGAGCCTATAACGCCCTACGCGTACAGTATAATAACGCTTTCAGGATGCTGTTGGGGCTGCCATGGCGCTGTAGCGCTTCTAACATGTTTGCGAAGGCAAGCATAGATGGCTTTCACGCCATAATTCGTAGGAATGCCTGGTCTCTGCTGCAGCGCCTACGAAACAGCACCAACGGCATCCTGAAAATGATTGCTGCTAGACCGGACTGCTTAATCCAACGGCACTGGGTCGAAGTAGCTATGGGTATAGTAAATAAGAAAAAAAAATAAGTAAATAATTAGATTTTAAATTAACAATACTAACATAGTTTATTAAGCACAATTGTTATTAACCTACTAATAATCTATGGACTGTTATACATATTTGTGTTGGTCTGAAATAAACGTTATATTATTATTATTATTATTATTAAAATTCCGCGTTGCGTAGATATTCTTAGACATGTATAGAGCATCACAGAAGGATTGCTTCTATTATTTAAGTATGTTCTCGACATTTCTAGTATATTCTAGAAACTCTACGTCTGCGTGATGACGAATTAACGGCGATACATTTTTAATCCCGTCGGCATGTGAAATTAATATCGCGGTATCCGTGTGGACATGCCCGGCTTTTTAATACGTCCAAGGTAATGCTTCGTAAGGATGATAAATGATGGCGAACCTGAATCGAAAATGAACCGACGTGGGGTTTGATTAGGTGTTAATTTTGTTTCCATTCTCCCTGTATTGTTTTCATATTACTTTTGTTAATGGATTGTTATATTATATTACTTCGTTTTGTTAAAAGTTTTAAGGTGTTCTCCCCTTTTGGAGTTATTCAGTTGTTGAAAGTTGCGCTCAGTTGATAACTACTATTTCTGTCCAATTAAGTAATGTAACTATGTGAGTACTTGGACAGAAAATAGAACCAAAAATGTCGTGGCACCTGGCATTTGCTTTCCGAGACTAAGTATCTGTATTGTACATATAATATAGGTATACAGCTAAGTAATTAAGCCAGCGTTAATGCCCGGGAATTAGAGAAATCCTCAAGGCCAAAAGTGAAAGATAAGAATCTTGCCGTCTAAAGAGAGAGATAATATACTTACTTATTTTATACCATCCCTAAATTTTCCGGGCAAGTAGTTAATGCCACTTGCGACAAATCTACAATAAGTCACGGTAAAAAAAAAACTTTCCCTCAATGAACCGGGCCTTTGGCGGCTCAATAATAACCCTGACACCAGGGTTGATGAGGTTGGTATTCCACCTCACAATCCACACGATAAGAAGAAGAATAAACCGGAGGGGGAATGAAGCATACTTCCCCAAGCTGCTCGAGACAGCGGGTTGGTATAGTACTTAGTTGCCAGGAATTATCTTACATATTCGGTCAACACAACTTCTTTTTTCGATTAATCGAGTGGTTCCCCGCAGTGGTACAGTCATGAGCAATATCATGTACTTACTTTAGAACCCTGTCGCACTATCATATTTGACATTTAATGAGACTTACGGTTTAATTTGTCAAAAAAGTTAATGTGACATGGTTTCAAAGCGTATAAGTACATATTAGTACGCGTGACCGTACGTATGTAGGCTGATTACGAATACCTTATTATACTTACCCATGTATCAACCATCTATATTATAACGAAGTCGTATTGCCAACCTACGCTACAATTTAGCCTCCCCTATGACCAATAGAAATCAAAATGAATGAATTGAAACGAAGCTGTATAAAGAGTAGCAAAAGTGTATGTTGATTTCCGTTGCCTAATATTATATGGCTGAAAGTGGTGCATATCTAACTCACATACAGTGTAATCGCACACTAACTGACAAACATCAATTCGACGATTTTTAATAAATTAACAATTATCGCGCGACTTTTTTATCTAGGATACAGAATAGAGTGGAGAAACGGGTCTTTTCAATCAATTAGTGAAAGCCGTATGGGGAGAACTCGCGTCAAAAAAAAAAACCCGATGAAACTAGATCGTAAAAAGTCATTCGGATGATAAAAGTCGCATGTGTGAAGTGAACTAGTTGGTGCATACGTAAAATGTTGTTGGATTCGCCTCCATTCGCCCGTCCATCGTTAAAGTGGGCCGAGCGTGCGCGTCCATTAATAAGGAATGTCGTGTTAAAGCCGCAGCTTTTGCACGGAACTACTGGATTTGCGTGCATTTGCTCACCCACTTACTACTCCATAGATAAATAATTTTCACACACATCCACATGCCAATCTCGTAAATAACATACTTACAAACTCAAAGGCGCACACATACGCTCGTATACCTAAAGTTGTCTGAGCCGGTACTTTAGTCGTAAGAACAACTTGAATCCATATTTTGGATTCGTTGTATAATTAGTAATATGTTTTTATGTGTCATAAAGATGTGATCTTGTTTAAACAGCATTAGAAAATACAATATATCTTTTCGTTACAATAAGTTCAATGGTAGCTTGTTCTGGAACCTTCTATACATATTTTCGGAAGTAGTATTCCAAATTAGACTTTTTGTACAACGCTACAGCTTGACTTGTTTACGTTTCTGGTTTTGAATTAAAAATAAACTAAGCGTCTCGTTTTGTCTCATTAGCCGCATAATTATTTAATTAGCTTAGGAGTTGTGTTAAATAATTTGCTAGGAAGGACTAGCGGTAATATATTAGTGGTGTCACTGCGTTGGGGCTGTTACCAGGGATGGTGACGGGTGGATTAGCCCCGGCCAGTGACGCTGGTCCGACCCGCCTTGCTGAGCGGATTACAACTGTATCTCCTTGCCGTTTTATACTGCGGTACCTTACAGTTTAAGCTTTAAACGATCTTCGTCTTACGGTAAATGTCGTTGTTTCTCGACTTGGAATTACTTAACAAAGTTTGTTTACTGCGTGAATTCATCGTCAAAATGGAGAAGAAAATAATTCTGTACGCTTACCTGTATGTACGTGAGAGAAGCTGCCAGAATCGCTTATTGATTAAGACTTACAAGTTAATGCATGTATGCAGACTCGATAACCTCGAGACAAGAGTTTAGTTGATCATTGCAAAGCACAGTTTTTTAGAACAGCATGGTACTTACTTACTTCTACGTATATTATGAAAACGGACGAATAAAAACGAGGGCCGTTTTTGAATACTACCCATTGCACTTTTGAAACTCAAGAACCCGAAGATTGAGCAGCAACCCACTGTATAGTGCTATTCTTTAGATGAATGTTTAAATAAAACATTCTCAAAATGGAATGAAAATGTTTTACTCAAAAAAACGGTTATGTCCTCCTTCCATCTTACTCAAATAATACCTATTTAAATAGTTGCGTGGTTTGTAATGAATACTTTTCTGTAAATTAACATAGCATCACGCCTGCATCCTCGAAGCGGTAGACAGAGGTGCGTAGTATATAAACCCAATCAACACCTGTTATCTATGGCGCTGCATGCCTGTGACGCAGTTCAGAGAGCATGGACTTGCCCAGCATTCATGTTATGTATAAGACCCCTGTAATAGGCGGCGAGCCTACTTTCTCTTGTATTTTATACGAAATGCATATAAGTTTCCTAATTTAGAGATCTTATAACTAAAATTTATCAACAACAGCCAACTTTATCCGTTTGTTGTGAAACTTAGATTTGGCTGAGCCCTCTACATTGCACGGTTTTCAGTCTAGTTCGTTTGCTTGGTAAATTAATGAAACCCGCCTCCAAGCATACTGCAAAAGTTGGCACGGGAAGGGATGTAGGATAAACATTAGCATAAGCTAGACTCATTTATATTTCAAGGTAATATTACCCTGGCTCGGTGCGTGATAGTGGGCTCATAGTGTCTCTTGAACCTTAATTAACATAGCATAATATGTACATTAAGCAGGGAAATTCTAAAAATAGAGTTTACTAACGTTTCGCTTAACGCTTACTTGCATTATGTTTACGGAGTTTCATTATGCTAACTTTGTATAACGGAGACTTAGCGCCCGTAGTTCGTAGACGATCGTAGACAAATACGTTACAGTCATATTTTCTTTATCATATTTCATTGCAAAACTCTTATTTATGGCGTTACCAATAAAAAGTAAACAAGCGGTGAACGTGTGCATAAGTATTTGTCAGCTTAAGCCGTTGGTCCCGGTTACTACTTACTGATGTAAGTAAGTAGTCGTTACATGAGCCATGTCAGCGGCCTTTGGCGGCTCAATAATAACCCTTACACCAGTGTTGATGAGGTTGGTAATTCACCTCACAACCCACACGATAGAAGCCAAGCAAAGTTCATTCCAGTTATGTTATAATTAGCAGTAATTAGATTCAAGTTCACTTGGCACGTTCACGTTAACCGCTTGCTTATTTTTTTATTGGTAAGACGGTTACCAGCTGAAATAAGTTTTATAGGTCTTCCGTCTGGAGCTTTTTTAATTACCAATGTTAACCCCTTAAAAAACGACTACATTTGTCACGGCGATACCCACAAATCTTGTTTAAAGTTAGTTTTAAATGAGATTGCGTGCGTTGAAAAATCAGCGTGTCAGTTTGATGCATTAGCTTCGACTCAGTCTAGGGAAGGGTGGAGTAGGTTTTTCACGTTCTAAAAACAACCACTTTACGTAATAAGTAGGTATTTAAATACTTTAACTAACTACCTATCGTGAGACTCCACTAATAATATTACAGAGGTAAAATTTGTAAGTTCGTTTCTAGAAAATAATCTCTGGAAGTAAAATGATTTTGCCATAAAACATCATTATATACCGAGCTGTAATTATACGATGTGAATTACTTAACTATTTGTAAATGTTGATTGATATTTCTTTTCAATAAGTTTTATTTAGGTGGTATTCACTACACGTGTTTACAAAGCTACATTCTTCATTTCATAATTGGTAATTAAATAAAAAAAAAAAATCATTTATTTTGGGTGTTTTCACATAATTGTTTTCTGAAAATCCAAAAAGCACCAACAGAGCTACTAAGAAACATTGTCTGCCTATTATTTTAGATTGAAGTTGAAGAAACAAAAATACTAGATACTAACGACGTTCGCATAGAATAAGGAATAATACTACGTATAGAACGGCAACTCTCCGCTCCCCACCAGCGTCTGTCCTAGGTTTACCTCACCCCCTCGAACGTAGTTAGTATTATTCCTTATTCTATGGTTTAGTCTTAAACCGTATGGTGTCAGACGTCACACACCCAGATGCGCGTGTACTGTGATGTGTTTAGCAATAAGGCCGCCTATTGTGCTTATTTTATTCGTTTGTACGTACATGTCTTTGTGCAAAAAAGAATTATTGATTAATTGACTGATGTAGTGTTTATGTAAAACGAGGTTCTTTGTATGAAATGTCCGGGGTCTGACGTCAGATTATGTACTACGTAGGCCTGCTATGTTTATATGTATATGTAAACAGTTCTAGGCGTTTACTGCGCCAATGACCTTTTATATGTGATTACTTGACATATACGAATGGAAAAGTACTTGAGACGTTACCTGAACGTGAATATCGGCGCGTGTATGGCTGTATGGAGTGGTGGGGATGTAGCTCGTGCCTGTCTCCGGGGAGCCGTTCGGGGCATCCTCAGGGCTTCAAGATGTGACGTTGCATTACCATAGCCGAGGGAAGAACTATAGGAACACTGGTTTAAGGTCGTTACATCTACTACAGTCAGTGGGGGAAGCCGTGGTAGCCCAGTTGGTAGAACGCTGCCTCTCACTTTGAGGTCGCAGGTTCGAATCCACTACAGGCTCAACCAATGATTGTCGAATTTGTTTTCTAATTCATGTTTAGATCATAAATAATTATCGTGCTCAGCGGTGAAGAAAAACATCGCGAGGAAACCCACATTCCCGAGAAATGCATTTTCGGACGTACATGACTTAACCTCTAATGGGCTGATTTTTCCTTCGCAAGTAGGAAGGTCAGACAGGCAGTCGCTTCTGTAAAAAATCGGACCTGTCAAATGTTTAGGTTAGGTAAGCGGACCCTGTGAGTAACGTACAACGTACTACAATCAGTTAGACGTTTTCTTCTTCAACTGCCATCTCCATCCTGGAGGTCGGCAACCATTTGTATTTATGTCGTTCTATCTTCAGTCATGTGAAATAGTTGATCTGTGCTGTCCACTTTCAACCAGTCTCTTATGTTTTTAGTCCATGACGTTCTTCTTCTATCTTTTCGACATGCGGTGGCAACTGTTTAATCTCACATATAAACTCGGATGATATTGCGGGTACTTAACTACGCCGTTTTAATTACAAGTACTCAACCTAGTTCATATATTTATCATAAGCGCTTCAAAATTAGCTAGGGTTTTAAATCAATGCGTCCACACGACTAACTTTCTACTGCATGACTATGTTCGCTTAAATTACAGCTTTGGTCATGCTAAAAAGAAGGCTCGTTGTGTGACGGGCTGCGGAATATCCTATCCAAACAATGAATATGGTCTTCTATTGGCATGAAGAATATCAATTTTCTTTTGTAATTAAGTAACCACATAATTCTTGTTTTACTGTGCGAGTTGTGAGAACAATAAGTGATCATCAACATTGTCTTTATTATTGAGCTGTCAACTATGTACTTAAGTAAATAATAGCCGGGACAGACAGCTAAACAAGTCTAGAAATACCTAAAACAGAATGTGTGTACTGCATGTTTCTTTGCTGTGGTCCTACTGAGCCTTATATTACGATAGCACCATACCCCCGCGTGCTATTTTGTTCCCGCGTACATAGAATTCAACATTAACCATTTTACAATGTTCAGGTAAAATAAAGTATTGTGAATTTTACTCTAAGGACAAATCTACAATTATTATCTACCCTTACTCGTGACACTCGAAATAAATTAAAATAGAGTAGGTAGGTGGGTATGACATCCACTTGTAGTGGATGCATTGTCTTATTGTTTTTTTAATATATTACCTATTATTATTTGTAGGTATGTCATAATTAAAACACATAAGAACGGGTTCTTATCGCGTTTAAAGCAGGGATATGAGACTCCCGATATCCCTGCTTTAAACGCGGTAAGAACCCGTAATTATGTGTTTTCATTATGACAATAATCGCGTAAACTTAAAACAATATTTGTTTGTCGTTTCTATATCGCGGGACTATGGTGTCTTGGACTTTTGGAAGGAGTGCATGGAGCCAATATCAACACGTAGAGGCCCCTTAATAAGTACATAAAATATTATTAAGTGCCAGTCTTACAATTTTTTTTGATTGTTTTGGTAAATGCCTTTGAGAAATACCTTTTTATATTTGAAATGTCAACGGCGAGAAATACAATGATCAATTAAACCAGAGTTAATCTGTAAATTGAGTTGTACTGAAATTCAAAATGATAATTCAATATCGGCTAGTGCAGTCACATTCCGTAAACGATTGAATTATCCATCAATTCTATTTGTATTGTCGTCTATTGCCAACATACTCGTACGTTGACCGACCGGTATTTGTGCCTAAAACATTTCTGTTTATTTGGCTCAGCGCTCGTGATATGCATGACTAAGTTTAACCATTGAATTTATTAGGCAAACATAACACGTGCCCGTAATCGGTTTCGGGGTTGGCAGAAGATCGCCTTACTACACTATCGACGACTGCAGACGGTGACGGGCGAGCACGATCAAAACCGGGCTCGAATTTTTGAATCGTTCGTCCTCAACTCGCGTGCGTTATAACTGTCTCATCTTGCCAAAATGACAAGTTCTGATGAGCTACGTGAAATGGGTATATACTTTCGCGCGCGAATCCAAAACGAACTATTCAAAAATACGGCTCCCGTTCGCAAGCAATCACAGATGTTGATCGTGAGTACGACCGAATATGCACTATATACAATCGGGCATGTCTGTAATCGCTGATTGTGTAGATTGAATACGATTAAACTACTTATATGGTGACAGGTTAGAAACCCACAAATAGTTTTTCGTTCCCCTCACTCTATCAAAGCAGCTTTGAATTTATGTACACTCTTATATGATAAACTCGTAAAGGTCTAAATAATGGGTACGATACGAGAGGAATATTAAACAAAATACCGTTTAGTTAGGTATGTGTGTGAATGTTTCGTGGCGTCATGTAAAGTGGTAGGTAGTTTTTCTCTTCTTCTCTCTTGTGACTTTTAAGATGAAAGATCGACCTCATCAACCAGGTGTTAGGGCAATAATTGAGCCGCCAATGGCTCATGTAACGAATGTATTCTATGCTTACTACCCGAGACCGACTTCTTAACGTGACTTCTGAAGCACGGAATAGTTTTATACGTTTTACCTTTGACCTGTTACCTGTAAGACGTTTCCCTACCGGGAATCGTACCCAGGACCAAACATTCCAACCATTTAACCAGCTCAACCGACCACAGAGGCCGACAAAATAACTTTTTTTATAACGTGAACATACAATATTATTTTGTTGCTATGTAAAACAAGAATGAATACCATCAAGAAATAGAACACAATATCTATCTTTATCTAGGCTAAAATCTAACCTAGACCTTTCCCTAATGGCAGGCCATCAATAAAATCGATCGTCTTTCTCTAATAATCGTTTTGATAGACAAGCTTAAGAGTCTTAAGGCCGAAATGCACATTATTCTTTGAACGAAACTTGAAAACTACTTGAATGCATTTAGCATTGTTTTCAGTCAGACTAAAGAAGTTTCTCGATACATCGGATCAGATTACGTAACTCCGAAATAAGGGGAACAGATGTATAAGTAATACTGGATTTACAGTGCAGTCTGCGCAAGATCCACGGTAATCTTTTCTGTCGCATTTCAGATTTTGAGTACTTAACTATTGATGTAAGTACCAAAGGAACATAAAAAAAAATATACTTAGACTAAACTGTGCCTTAGCTTAGGCTTTCTGTTTCAATGAAAATTCATTCCATATTTATTACTTTACTTTATGCAGCAGTTAAAAACGGTCAAAATCGTAATAAAAGGAAGCGAGTTATACACAGGTTACACACATCATAAATGTCAAGATGGCATTACCATAAAAGTGTCTGCATTTTCATGGACGAAAAAATAATGATCATTCAGCTTCCAGTATAAAGAAATATGAGACCGTTGAAAACAAAAGAAATGTATTTCTTTGTTTTGCGTGTGAGTGTCCCCAGTGACATTTATATAAATTTCGTTTCGCGCGAGATGTATCTCGGAGGGGCGTGCTTCGGGCGCAAATATTTACATAATGGTTAACTCTGTACGTAAGCGGTAGAAATCGGATGAAAGCTACAGTGGGCGTTTTGTTTTATTGCATCTGTGCGTGTTTTCCTGATGTATTTTTTTGACTCGTGACAAAGATTAGACACCTTTGTGTCACTTCCTACGTCGGTATTTCTACGTATAGTATATAAGTGCCTATCTACATCTTATCTCCTTTCAATGATATTTATAACGGTAATGTAAAAAATCAAGTGACGATGTCAGGAAAAAGCATTTAATTTCATTAAAATGAATTTGTTTCCACAACAAGTCAATTTAGATGTTATCCGTATCAGAATTCAAATTACTTGTCGCCTCGGGCTTATGAACTCAATTTATCCGGAGTTATTTAGATTTCTTGAAAGATATTCCGTTGTAAATACATAGAGGTTATTTGAGAAAAAAGCTGTTTGAAACGTATGAGAATATAATTAAAGCACATAATAACGGGTTCTTACCGCGTTAAGAACCCGTTATTATGTGCTTTAATTATGATAATAACCGCGTAAACTTAAAACAATGTATGAGAATATGTAATATAAAATATAATACACTTACCTCGGATTTTTTTCTTTTTACATATTATTCAGTATATCAAAAATAACATATTTCTGTTTAATTCGGGTAGGTTGGGTCATAAGTCATCAGAAAATATTCGATATTAGGTTCATTGACCTTAGTTACTTGTTTATTGCCTTCATGACCCATAAACTAATCCTTTTAGTTAAGTAAACGTATGTAATACATAGTACGTATCAGGGGTATAACGAAAAAAACTCCCACATAGTGGGGTTAAACTCTAAAGTGGGTATTATAAAAATAAACGCGGATTATTTTGCTGTTTCATGTTAAGTTCTTTGGTGCCTTTAGTGTAGTAGGTATCTAGGTATAGACAGGGGTAAATGGTAAGTTTATTTTAGTTGCTTAATATAGTGTCGCCACCAGGTTGATAAATGTCAGACAAGTAGGTCAGGCGAGCTGTAAAGTGGGAATGAGAGCAGTTAAACAGCTTTATTAGTTCAATATCCACGGAGAGAGTACACTATTTGACATCTCCTCATATATGGCCCACGTCTGTCCTATATCAAGTCTTTTATATTCTCTTCATAAGTTAAATTATATTCTTCAAGAAAATATATAGTTAGATACTTTCTTTTATAAATTACTTATTACTTTACTGACTTCTCTGTTATACTGGTAAAAATGCTGGATTCTGCCTCGGGCGATGGAAACATGTCCCATGTGTATTGGCTAATTTGGATTCTATGTTATCCATCCCAAGATACCTACCGTGTAACTAATAAGTAATAACGATTTAATTTGCGCACATGTTATTACATGACAATAAGAAATATCTACACCATTTATGAGACAGGTCCGTTAATTAAATATTCTACACACAAAATGTATATTATAATTTACTCCAGGAAACCAGATAGCAAAGTTCTCCGTTTGGTTAGAGCCGAGCATTAAATACCCTGTAATATTAGGGATTTACATAGACTTGTCGAACCTCAGTAACAGAGCGATGGAGCTTCAAGATACGACAGCCGACGTGAATAAGATCCAATCGCATTTTATAGGCTCCATTTGGAACTAATTCTCGTCTCCCTCTGATGTCACTGACTTCAATTCTTCGCCGAAACGTACCCGAGAGTTGATTTATTTGATACAATATCTGATTTTATTCGATCATTTTATCAAACGAGCAGCTTCAATAAATAATATAAATGGTAAACCTTTGGTGTAAGACAAAAAACACATAAAATAAGGTATGAGATAAAAGTTCTGAGAACAAATGTGCTTAAGGAATAGAGATCAAACACGCGCTCATATTATGTGAATTGCGGCTATTACTAAAATTTATCTGGCGGCAAGCGTTAATTCGACACCAAAACAGGGACAAAGGTCGTTAAGTCATTATTATAATGGATAATAGCTGTGCTCACGGCGTGGTGAGCTATATTTCATTCAGGTGACCTACATAAGTGTGGGTAAGAGCTCTCTGCTCAGAGCTCTCGCAAATTACTCAAGTTTAAGCGCGTTAACCCACGACACGATTTTGCAAATATCGCAGCGCTGGTCGATGCAAATCCGACTCTCTCGGGTAACGCCAAGAGTTATTGCCTCCGACATGCTCGAAATTCTCTCGTAAGAAACTTACCCAGTGTATGTTTCGAATAACACGCAACTTTCATGGTATACAATATTTCTTAGAAATCTGTCTGTACAAAATAAGCGCGGGTGAGCCGTTTTATCAAATAAGAAATGTCTCCGTTTCAGACGGATTATTTTGATGAATAATGCAGTAGCACTAGGTGAGTACGGCGTGGAAGGTTATTTATTTATGAGTGGAAACTATTTCTGTGTCACGACCATCTAGCTATACTTTGCTATTAACGTTGAATGAACACCAACAGTGTGCTTTTGCGGTTTTCGTGACACCTGCCGAATTTCAATTGTTTCTGTAAGTAGTTATTTTTACTTTCCAACCATCAGAAGGTACCTACTAAGCTAAGTTATCTCTGTCGGGGTAGGCAGCAGAGTTACAACTTGTGCAATGACAATTTTGTCTTCAACACTCGTGTGTCTTAACTAATACAGGGTATTAGTGACATCGTAACGAAATTTTGAAGGATGATTTAGACCATAATTTTGAACTGATATTAAGTGGAATTTTCCGTCGCAAAACTATGGAACGAAAAAAAAACACTACAATTTATTAATTATTATTATTGGTATGATTTAGTTACTCACTTTTATGTAGCCTAGTGATTACTACCTTATACATCACCATCAAATGGTGTTTAGATTCAATATTCACTAGATTTATAGTTTAAATCAACCAAACTACAGCATGACCGAACTTTCCGCAAGCTAGTGATCAACTAAATGCAGCTCACTCACATTATAGGTGCGAAGTTCACCAAACTACTCACCCTAGCATATAACCTATATCTAGGAAAAGCTATTACGTTCGAATAAACGAATTTCACCCTAATCTTGGCGCTGTATTTCTTGAAATTAGTTTAGTTTTAAAAGTACGAGTCTTTTCAGTTTATGGGCTTTTTAACTTAATTACTACTGTGTTTTATTACTGTGCACTCAGTGTGGTTGTATATGTGTTATTAGGATAAAATATTTAACTTTATATTTCTTTAAGCACATCTAGGGACTAGAGACCTAGAAAATGAAAAATAAATATTCATTTTTTTATAATACACAATAGAACACAGAAACAAAACAACAAAGAAAACAGACAGTACAGGTAAGCTTATCTCTAAGAAATAGATTTCTTCCAGCTGACCTACGTGAGAAGGAGACGTGCAGTGTAGGTAATACTGCGTAGATGTGAGCAAAGCAAGTAGTTTTTAAAGAATCCAATTTCAAACCAACCCACACCTTGGTACCTATCCCTTCGACCACAGGACGATATACCTACCTAAATATCTAGCAAAAAAAAAAACGCCAGAGAAAATATCCGTTCCTAATATCCTAATGGCGACCGCTTCAATTTACTACGTATATTTTGAGAACTTTTAATTATTTATTATGATATCCACTATAATATTACTGTATAAATATATTCTGTAAAAAAATACAATTGATAAAAAGTATATTTGATTTGATTTGAAATGGTCACCTATTACGGGTTAAAAGCTACGGGCTCTATTTTTGACATACAAATGGCTATACGTGCCTCTCTCTACGGAATCGCTACGCGCTATATCTTCAGAACATTTAAATATTAATGTGTTAAATAATATTGTGGTATGTGACTTTTGCTGAAAATGTTGTCCGCCACAAGTTTTCTATTCAGTCCAAGCAGTTTTTCGGCTCCATTTTCCCAATATGGCGGCAATGGCAAAGATGGCAAAGTTGAAATTAGCAAATTTTTTTAAATCACCAGTTTTCAAAAGTTCCGAAAAACTTTCCTGGCAACCACCGTAATGACTCTCCTGTTATCCTAGATTAAGCAAGGTAAACTGGTAAACCTTCCCCATTCCCATCCCTTCCTCATTCTCTTGAACTCTTATTCTTTGTTTTCTTTTTTTCTGTTTTTTCTTTTGCTTTCTCTTGAGCGATCGCAACCTTGTCACATGATTGAATTTATTATTTTCACTAAAGTCTCCAAATACTAAAGTTTCCGCAAGATAAAACTTAGTGTTCTATGTTGTTTATCCTACAATATTTCAAAAGTCTACTTCCATAGAATATGATCCTGTTTAACGTATTAACATTATGAATAAACTTGCATATCATTTAAGAGTATGCGTGCACATTTTACGCGTATGAAGACATTGTGGCATTCGCGTGGCGAACACGATCGTTTACGTGTTGTAAACGCTAATCCGGATTATATCGGCCGAGGTGGGGTTCCGTTTCCTGATAGCTTTCCGATCGACAGCCGGTCACGCGAGTACCTTGCCTATAGGCAGGCGCTAGTATGCCAATTTGCTACGAATCACTTAAAATTTTGTCTCACATTCTCATACAGCTTATCTAAGCTATTCTTATTGAGACAATCAATGTTCCTTTCGTCCTTGATTGTATAATATTAAATATGGAACGAAAAAATAAACCGTGTTTCATGTACGGGCCTGCGATAACAAAGAATTGTTTGCCTAGCGGAAAGCCATTGAAAAAATGGAGTTAAGTTTGGAGCGATCAGTTAGTGGAAAATATATGTACGACTTATTGCGTATAGAATTTATCTCCCCTACCGTGTAAAGTATGCGCTACAAATCTTTTGCACTTCTTGAAGGTAACTTATATAACTAGCGAGTGAAAAGAAGCAACGTCCTTTGTATGAAAAGAATAGCCAGACGTGAACTACTTTTTACATGGCGTGTATAAATACTGCACCAGTAATTTTTCGCTATCATTTGTGTTCATCTTAAAAGTGACTTTACAGAATCATCTACAATCAGAGTAGGTACGTGCATAGAACTAATTAGCCCAGTGGCCTTGTAAGTACTTGCTATACTATACATGTCTATATAGTTAGTATCCACAGCACATCACGGTTTGGAATTAGATCATCAATCAACAAGCAAATCTCTGTGACAATTTGACGCGTTCATTTCAGACATGTGTCGATGAGAACAGATTGCCTAGCAAACAATATTTTATAGCTTTTCTAAAGGAAACTAAACTCTTCAAGCGATAAAAGGAAAAGGTACCTTTCTTAAACCGAGAAGCCACTAAAACTAAAGAGACTAAAGCATCTACTTCAAATGCCCGAGGGGGTTGGCAGTGATTTCATTATCAGATTTGCATATCTATTTTAGTCTAGTACCAAGTACCAATAAGAAAGAATTGGGTAGACCTTCCCGGAGCAATTCAATTTATTTTTCAATGAAAATTTTATCTGTGCTCGAGAAAATTGTACTATTGGATTCAGAGATATACAGTACATTCGTGAATTGAAAATACAAGTAGTGAAATAGATTCTTATAAAGTTATAGGTGAGATGGAATATCTCAAGAACACTTTGAAATAGATCGCGATGTAGTATTTGTTTGCAAATTGGATCAAATACTCTTTCAGAGCAACACAATACACCAATTTAACTATTTAATCCAGTTGTCTCTGGAAAAGGTACTGTCCTACACATATTTGACTGTTTCTACAGCTTAGGGAAATTATATTATTATTCATTACCTATCAGCAAGTTCATTGAGTACCTACGGGTTCAAACAAAAATAAATCGTAACATCACCATCAGATGTAAGTAATGAGTAGCTTAGTATTTATAATTAAACGCTTGAAAATACTTTTATTTGGCCGAAAGAATGCGCCTGCAGAAGTTTGCGAGAAAATTTCAAATTGCTGCTTTTCAACAAAATTGTCCTTTATTACTCTGTTTTCAAGGGTCGTTAACTTATTTGGTTGTATTAGTAGGCACGCTACAATTTTATTATTTCATTGGAGATGCTGTTCCTCGGTTAGACGGACGCGGAATACCAAACAGGGAAACATTGATTCGACTCGTTATTTGTGAGTACACCGATAAAAAGGGCAAGCCGATACGACCTCTCTTCTGGGACATAACTTGAACGAGATACTAAAATGGTTTAAAAAAGCTGCGGCGAACGAAAATGTTTCATAAAAGTTTGTAACAACGATTCCATAAATAAGTTCACCGCAACGCAACGCGGTTGGTTCCCTGAAATATAAAAGAGATAAAATAACTGACTGTACTCGATTCAGTTTTATTTCGATTAAGAAATAAATTCTGTTGTATTACAAAAGGCTAAACAGATGGCAATGTAAATATTCTCGGCCCAAATTGACTATTTCCAGCTTTATAAAACCGGCAGTTCGGATACCGTTTTCATGTTGATTTGTCAATTTATTCCGAAATTGGTTTCGCGTTGGTGTAAGCTTGTGTTTTTCACTATCTGATTCAATCAGAGAGTAATACCTTGGCGAGTTGTTTGGAAGTTTGGCCGTGTGTTAAATTGTTATGGATTATAGTGTAATGAATTTGTAAGTTCGGCTCAGGGAACAATACCGGCACGCCGCCGCACCGACCTACTCTGAACTTAGTGCATATAATACTTGAATCAATATTGACTGCTTGTATCTTGCAGCCGGTTAAATAGGTTACGGCCAACTTCAACTTAATTGCTATGTTTAAGTATATTGTTGGTAGGTGGTGTGTGTTTTTATATAACAAGAAAAGAATTGCACAGAGTCCCTTCCACACGAACAATCTAGGAAGCCCGCGGGTCCCCCCTACTTGAACATAAACCAGCGCAGGTACGACTACGGCGTCCCCTAACACAATTTTAGTCCGGCACTTTCTACGAATTGAAACAGAAGTGTCTCAGGGAAATATACAGCAAATATCTTATACAATCTTATATCCACTTCGGAGTATACCTCCCAGTATTAAACCAGATATTTTACTTTAGCGCTTCATTAATTCGTATTCAGAAGCCTCGAGTCGAGAGCTTATTTTCATGAAAAATATTAAACTGGGACTACTGGAAGTAATAATTAATCAATTAGAAACAGGACTATTTTGTGCGTGATGTCTCTGCAGACTAAAAATTAAACCACACCAATTTTGTTTGCATTTCCTACATGTTTACTTACTTTAACAATGAAAAAAAAAACACATAACCGTTATGTGTTAAGTATTTATTAAGTACTTAGATTCCAGCACATATATCATCATCATCATCATCATCAGCCCATTAACGACCCCACTGCTGGGCCACGGGCCTTCCCTATGGATGGATACGGAGAACGGGCCTTAAACCACCACGCGGGCCCAGTGCGGATTGATGGTTATTAACGACTGCTAATGCAGCCGGGACCAACGGCTTAACGTGCTTTCCGAAGCATGGAGGAGCTCGAGATGAAAACTTTTTTTTTTGTGGTCACCCATCCTATGACCGGCCTTTGCGGAAGTTGCTTAACTTCAACAATCGCAGACCGAGCGCGTTTACCACTGCGCCAGCGAGCTCCTCAGCACATATATACCTATTCTTAAATGTATTACAATTTTTCTTCCAAATATTCTGTGACTTATGAAAAGTTTTTCAAGTTAAGTATACAAGTTTTCACTTTTTGAAAGACGCTGCGAACTGGATTGTGGAGCCTCCTTAAATCAGTGCTGTATACTTTTCAGCCCAAAAGGAATACAAAATAAAGACAAGCTAGTAATGACGTGGGACTGCAACAAAGATATTCCCTAGAAACTCTTCTGAAAGAGGTCTAGCCATAGAGGCAGCCAATCAGCTCGCGACACCAAACACTTCAGGACCCCGATACCGACCCCGCCGGCGTGGTCGACGATTTCCCTCATTCAGCGCTTATCGCTATCGACCCACTAGGGTCGATTAATTCTTTCAAATATTTTTCCTCTCAGACGACGCCCTGAGCCGAGGTTCGCACCCAACTGGGCACCCTCAGGCCTGTTGTCTTAAACGTTGTACCGGGTGAGAGCCTTCAGCGCTCCCCATTTGTCCGGCCAAGTAGTTAATGCCATCTGCGGCAAATCTACAATAAGTCACGTCAAAAAAAAAAAAATGTATGTACACAGGTAAGGGAAACACGTGTGTAGAGGCATGTCCCTACGGGCTTCACGGTTCATCATCATTATGTTACATTTATGTTAGGGGGTTTTGGGCGGAGCGCTTAGATAAATGTTTGTATATTTGTATGTACTTTTAGAGAAAAAGTGTACTTACTGCTGTATGGCAATAAAAGTATGGACAACTTACAACTCGTAATTCTTGATACTATAAGTAGGGTAGGGATGTACCTGTCTGTCTAAACAAAACTAAGTAGGTACTGCGTGATACTTTTTACTGTATGTTAATTGCATGAAACACATAATTATAAAAAAAATAGTGTGAGTAATCTCTAATTTAGTCTTAATTCTTCGTCAATCCACATATCGTGGCCTTATAATGAAATCCACGGAAGGACCACGATATCCATGTAACAAATGGCAATAGTGCTACCTTTCCAAGTACGTACTTGCAAGTTATGTTATTTTTTTATTTTATTGGAGACGAAAAACAGCTGTACAAAAATTATTTAAGGTCTTACAATTTGTGTAGTTATATTTACTGTCCTTTGTTTGGTAAAGACTTTACAGGCTTGAATTTACTGATTGTCTGAAAAAATAAGATGATTCCATGCTTCGGAGGGCAGGTTAAGCCATTGGTCCCGGCTATTAGCCGTTAGAACACCTCCACCAACCCGCAGTGGAGCAGCGTGGTGGAGTATGCTCCACCGGTTGATTGAGGGGAGGCTTGTGCCCAGCAGTGGCACGTATATTGGCTGGTTATGTTATGTTATATACTGCCCACATCATCATCCACAGATTACATACACACAGTAGGTAAGTTGCCACAAAGTTACATACAAATGTTATAATTACCAGAGAAAAGCAGGTGCTGTGTGAGCTGACAACGAGAATGCGCCCAACGCATTTTGTATACACCTTTTAAACCTTGATAACAGATGAAATATATCAGTGTCCTTAAAAAGGGCATTAAAGAGCTGTGTGTTTAAGTTATGAATTAGAATACCTATTGGTTCTTTCGATGGGCTTTTGAGTAGAATAGGTAGATTGGAGAGCGTTGTTGTAAAAATCAATTTTAGTGCTACGTTCTTAGTATATGTATCTATTAGATTGCAAAATCGGAGAGCATGCAAATTATATTTGCCTTCATTGCTTGTTACACAAAACGTTTAGTTCTTACTAAAGTTGTAAGTGGATTTGTGTAAGGAAAAACAAACGATCGGCAATTAAGCACTTTGAACGGCAAGCGCCGATAATGTTGAAGAAAAACAAGGAAAATACTCAGTGTTTTGCCGCTGAAGTTCTAAAAAATCATACAAAAAGAACGTTATCTTTCTTCGCGGAGTTTCTATTAAAAAGTAACACACACGGTTGCACTTCGTTAAAGGAAAATTGTGGTCAGACTACCTCTAATTCTTCTTATATGTGGTAGAGTAATGTTTTTAGGTTACAATATAACAGATAAGCTAAACTACATTAACATTAGTAAGGAGATAAAGTTTGTGAGTTTGAGAGTAAACTATTTAAGGAAACCCAGTTTTGAAAATTATATCATCGGTTAAACGCTACAGTATTCCTGATTACTTAAATCCACGCGGATATAGTCGCAGGCGCATTGCTAGTAAAGAATAATAAGTGTGTGGATCACAGTGATGGAATTTGATGTTTGGAACCAGAAAGTAATAAAGGAATCAAAACTAATATAAATATGTATGTGCCATGTGGTATGTGCCCTTAGTTCACGTTTCGTGTTCCCCGCAGGAGAACCTCATAAATGCAGGAAAAAGTTCTGTCCTTATAAGTTATTAACATTAGAATAACAAAAATAACTCACGCCATCGAAACGAACGAAAATGATTATTTGAATGAATTATTTACGATTGAACCAATCAATCATTATCTTGAAACCTTCATACCAAAAATACATTTATCAATCTTTTCCTTTGTTTTGGACTACACAAAAGTCACAGTAAAGTCAACTTAGCGAGCCTCATAGCTTTTTATTTAAGGAAATCAAGAGCCAAAGGGCTTTTAAGTCCCTACAGAACAATACCTACCTTTTATACGTTATATATGATTCCGTTCAGCCCCAATTTTCCCATTCTATTCACTAATAAAGGGCTTGTCTCTCCATTGTTCTGTTACGTTGGATTTTTGGCCAATCATAAAGTTGGCGACACACTTACAAGTGAAACATGTTTTAGGATATGTATACAATAATACATTTTTATATCTTAAGTTTTCACTAACACAGTTGGCACGACCGGCATTATAGATGGCGATACTGTTCATCATCTATGACGTGGGTCTATCAGAAGGCTCGGTGGGATGTGGGTACTTAGTTAATCTTGCGGTGAAAATACCTCTGACTACTCTAATTGCGATATCACACTATAATATATAGTCGTGAACTTGTATATAACGGGTGTTAGTGACATCGTAACGAAAACTTCGAGGGATGATTCAGACCATGATTCTGAGTTGATATCAAGTGGAATTTTCCGTCAAAGCCGTCAAAAGTATTATAATATAGTAAAATAATTAACACTTGATATCAACTCGGGATCATGGTCTGAATCATCCTCCTCAGCATTCGTTACAGTGTCACTAACACCATGTATGTTATGTTAAATATTTCCTTGTCTGATTCACTTCTTTGAAGTACTAGACTAAAGAAAAATGTAACTTGTTTACACTACACTAGGGAAAAAAGATATTTTGTTTTACGTTAGACAATATGGTAAACAGTCGCCTATTCGCGTAATACTTATAACTTATGCATGTTATATTAAACGCAATATGATTCTTTTGTCGACTATATTATTAATCGTAAATTCACTTCCCGTCATTATAAGGTAATTGCATGTGGTTTGAGGTCAAGTCTGCGTGTGATTTAAATAGAACAATGTGAAATTTTCGATGAAAACCGTAACAAGGTAACATTTTAAAATTAGGAGCTTGTTAACGAGTTTTTAAATATAATTTCCCGCCTACGTAGTATTCGAAAAAAAATTCGGATTGCACCGTAATTTTAATTGTCATCAGGCTTCGTCGAAGGTCGAAGTCCAATGTGAATCCTAAGACATAACTGCGGAAAAGTTTGTTTCTGTTTTACACTCTTCTGGTAAGTCCATCGTGGGTATTTTCAAAATGAATGAATCGTAGTAAAATGATGATCGCTGCACCACTTAACTGCGTGTTATATTATTAATTCATCTAATACACGGAATAGCAGTAAGTATACTGTGATATAAATTGTTTAATCTAATCTACTATAGAAGATCCCACTGGTGGGAAAAGTACTCGTTAAAACATAACTTGAAGAAATATTTATAAAATTTACCCGTCGCCTCTTGTTTTAGTTTCCTTCCAGGTAACGTTACTTCAGTAAAGTATAGGTAGGCCTCTGACATTTAATCTTGAGGGTAACGCGTTGAGGTGTAGTTGCTCCCTCCCACATCTTGTTCCTTTGTGCATTAAGCTTACGTATCTACGATGAAATCACTATACACACGTAAATTCAAGCTCGAAATTGTTATGTTACAGCATAGCAGCGAGTATATTCCATACCTATTATTATTCCTAATTTACTTTGGTGCAATAAAATATATTTGTATATTGTACCTAATTGTGTATTGTACCTTATTCGGTCCTGTGTCCAACAGTGGGACATTTTCTTTATGATGGGCGTAGTACCTACTGGAGGGTGAGTTATGTTGAAAATGATTATGAATGTCAGTCCATAGTGTCAGTCTCATATATTTTTGTATTTTTGTAACTGTTTCGTTTGCAGCTCGGGTAAGGCTCGTGGCTGTTCATCAAAGTGACAGGTTGCCATCATTGTTAACAGTATGTTTGTCAGGTAAAAAAAAAAGCAGACTCATAACTCTGTGCTTTTTATCGGTAAGACAGGCCTGCATACATTCATACATTCTATGTTGCTCTTTCTATCCAAAAGATGCATACTTCATGCATGGACAGAATTTAGTTACTCTACCTGCGGGAAGTAGATAACGGGACAAGTTCCCGGAGGAAATAGGAAGTAAATAGAAATAGAACAGTGCAGTATTCGACTTGCATAAGACGCAGGCTTAAGATCTAAATCTGAATAATATAATGACATTTCTGCCTGCATACTCTCCTAGACATACGTGTGCCATGATATAAATAGCCTATGTAACTATGTGACATTGTAACGAAAACTTTGAGGGATGATTCAAGCCATGATTTTGAGTTAATATCAGAAATTATGGAACGGAAAATAATTAAAGACAATAAAATTTTCATGAATTTTGCGACGGAAAATTCCACTTGTAATAAATCCACAATCATGGTCTGAATCATCCCCCTCAGCACAGCCCTCAGTATTTGTTACTATGTCACTAACACCCTGTATTTAATATGAATTTCTTGATCAGCCGAAGTCCGTGTAGCTGCGGGAAGGTAGAACCAACTCAAACAGTAATCTTCTGAATGAGCGCACCCATCGGTCTCCATGAGGCGAGATGGAATCAAGAGCAAACGCATTAAAAAAGGGAAACCAAAGCGGGCGCCTGACCCAATCAATATGAGACTTTACACTCTATGAAAAACGTAACAAGAATACAACATTATCAGTTTTAAAAGCACAGCTATTTGCATGTTCATTGCTGAGTAAATCCATGTAACTGTCACGTTTTAACCTGAAACGGTGAGGTGCGGCCTCATGACGTCATCACACATTCCCTTCCTGAATAACTTTTACAATGAGTAGGTGTTTATGTAGAACAGTGGAATTTTGTGTGTTCGATGAATAAAATGGATTACAGGGTTTGTTTTGATAGTGTTAGAATGAGGTCATCGTATTAAATTGACCTGGAAATAGTTGAACAGCAATAATAATTCATCAATCATGTTTTAGATTTAATTATATAGCTGATCATGTGTTTTGAACCACGATAAACTAACAGGTGACAAGGTCAAACAATTATAAAGCTATTATCTTGAAAATGATGTTATCTGGGAAAAGCAATCTATATCGATTGTTCATCATTAGCCATTGATTAATTATTATCGTAATGACACCTGCTTCGCCGTACCTGTGCCCGAGCCGTTTGGCTCTCCCGTTTGCATTAATTATCATTTTAATTTCATTTAGACCCGCGACGCGATTCTAAATCATGATTAAATAGCAATAATCTGACGAATTACAAAAGCTGCAAAGTATTATTTATGTAATCCAAGAGCTGAGGTGTTATCTGGGATCTGAGACTGTCTCATTTCGTGACTTTTCCATTTAAAATTCAGAGTTCAGACGTACTCTGACATTGATAAGGAGTAGCTACTTAAATTGTACTTGGTTATAAGTGTCATCATCATCATCAGCCCATTAACGTCCCCACTGCTGGGGCACGGGCCTTCCCTATGGATGGATAGGGAGATCGGGCCTTAAACCATCACGCGGGCCCAGGGCGGATTGATGGTTATTAACGACTGCTAATGCAGCCGGGACCAACGGCTTAATGTGCCTTCCGAAGCACGGAGGAGCTCGAGATGAAAACTTTTTTTTTGTGGTCACCCATCCTATGACCGGCCTTTGCAAAAGTTGCTTAACTTCAGTCGTATTTGAGATTAGTAAGTTATGTATAAAAGGTTAAATATACCTTTGAAATACCATTTATAAGTTATTAAGGAAACTAACTAGCTGTTAGCTAGCAGTTAGTTCAACATTTAATTCAATCTTTGACCATTAAAAGTTCGCCGTAACTCTAATTCTATCCCACGTGCAACAATTATGTCCCATTAGGAATTCGCCAGGAACCGCGAAAGAGTGAAAAGTTTTATAATTTACGTGTTTACGACGTGAAAACCAGATTTAGAGCCGTCATAAAGCTAGGTGGTTGTAAATTCTTGTCGCCGTAACTTGTTCCCAGACCTAAGTAGAAATATTACAGTGGATACTCAGAAATTATATTAGCTATTTGCGGCAGGTGTAAAAAAAGATTCACACGACGCATTACCTTCTAGAAAAAAGCAGCCACTCGTTGCATATTATTATTATTAATAATAATCTCGATGAGGATAATGAGGAGCTCGGTGGCGCAGCGGTAAACGCGCTCGGTCTGCGATTGTTGAAGTTAAGCAACTTTCGCAAAGGCCGGTCATAGGATGGGTGACCACAAAAAAAAGTTTTCGAGCTCCTCCGTGCTTCGGAAGGCACGTTAAGCCGTTGGTCCCGGCTGCATTAGTCGTTAATAACCATCAATCCGCACTGGGCCCGCGTGATGGTTTAAGGCCCGATCTCCCTATCCATCCATAGGGAAGGCCCGTGCCCCAGCAGTGGGGACGTTAATGGGCTGATGATGATGATGATGATGAGTGCATACAGGAATAATTAGGGGTTAGTAGAATTTGGTGATACTTACTATTTTTATGCACTGTAATCTGCAATGTACCTAACCTGAATTGATGCAATAAACGTTTATTATTATTATCACCTGTTGGTGTCCCACAACATTTAGATTAAATTGTCTTAAGGGGCCTCTACGTGTTGGCTTCGGCCCCACGCACGCCTTCCAAAAGTCCGGGACTCCATAGTCGTGAAAATGACAAACATAATTATCTTTATGGCACAAAAAAAATATTTACATAGAATCACTTACAACTAGAATTATGTGCTCATACAAAATAATAATAATTAAAAATTGGACAAGGCTCCCCAAACTAGGCGGGTGCCTGAATCTTGGGGAACCAGTTAACAATTTGAAGCTTTATGTACTTACCTAAATAAAAATAGAAATTCGAAAACAATGTATTGTTCAGAGTATAAAGAAAGAGGTAAGTTAAACTATATAATTAAAAGTAAAATTAAGTAAATATTAAATAAAAAATGTTTCAAAAAGTATAAGGATTTATTTATTTTATGAGCTCTTCCGTCTTACCTGAATTACCCTGGGCATGTCGACGATGTGGACCAAAGGACTATGCTATTACCACAAATATACGTGTACATTTTGCTAAAAAGCAATAAGTCCACCTATTGTACTTCTTTTATCCTATTTATGATTGTTATTCAATTCAATATTATTATGATTATTATTATATTTTTATTTTTATGATTTTTATTTGCTTTGTGCTGTTGTGCAATAAAGACTTAATGTATTTTATTGACTATGTCGTCACTAAGCTAAGTAAGACTGGGTCTCAGGCGACGATTGGTGAATTACAAATAGGCTGAAGATTTGCATTATTTATATCTGCTCCTACACACTTTAACGAAACTGATCAGCTTGATTACAAGTTTCTAGGTTAATATATTAAATCTCCTTTCATTTATACCGTAGTATCGTCGTTGCATATTTTAAAATAACAACATGCGTGTTCACGTCACGTTTTTACCACTTCCGTATCACATGTTATGATAAAAGTTTTATGACGAAGTTGGTTCCGAAACGACATACGAGTATATTAGTAGAATATTTCTTTAACAATGACCTTATTTCTTTAACATATAGTCTGACCTGTAATTACGTCGTTGCGTGTTGTACAAAAACAGATATACATACTTGATTCCTTAACGTTATGTTTTAAAACATTAATGCGGGAAAACCTAGCTTTTTACACGTGTGCATACATATTTTTAACTAATAAAATAGTAGGTGCTTCTTCTTGTTCTTATAGTGTGAGTCATGAGGTGGATTACCAACCTCATCAACCCTGGTGTCAGGGTTATTATTAAGCCGCCAAAGGCCTCTGACATGGCTCATGTAACGACTACTTACATACTTACCACAGTAAGTAGTAACCGGAACCAACAGCTTAACGCTACACTAGTAGGTGCTAGGACATCTAAATACAAATATGAGGCAAAATTTTAAAAGATAGGAAGGTTCACGTGATTTTGACATGACATGACATATATAAGAAATACTTAGGTAAGTCGCATGAGGAAGGTTAATCACTGTGGATTGTAAAAAATAGAGTACCAAAAATAAGGGCAATGCTTTTTCCAGAAGACGATTAATTAAAAAAAATATAGCAATTCTGTGCTCGCTTCATTAGCATGCCATAAACCAGAACAATTTATAGAGCCTATTTACAAACTACAATCATATATTGCAAGTTAGTAGACATTGTACCGCGTCAGAGAACAAGCTCATTGGATCAATCCAAAATAGAATTGATTAAAATAATTACCAGTATTTTTTTGATATAATATTATAGTAACTAAAACCTGAATTTGGCAAAGGTATTTATGTCAAAGCCAGTTATTTTCTTGTGACAATAGGGTGAACACGCAATAGAGTCGTAACGTGGTCGTTATACCCCATACGATGTTTATAATAACAAGAATCATGGGTCTCAGGTGATGATTAAGGCCTACAAACTCTGAAATATGAGCATTATACATAAAATTAATAGAGTTCAAGTACTTTAAGGATTTATTGTCATTTTCTTTATATTGACATTGGTGGTGATTCTTGCAGACATCATAATTTATAGTAAAATTTCATAGGTAACAGACATACTTACATCTTTTATCTTTGTTCTTGAGTATAAATGATGACCTTTTTTATTACACCCAGGTACAATTACATCTTCCACCCATTATTATTCTGATGAAAATAAAGATAAGCAATATAAGTAGCAACATAATTTTATACATAATGTGATCCAAATATCAAGCAACACAATTTTTTATTATGATTCTGCCATTATATTGTACTTTAGAATAATTATGTACCCGAGTAATGAGAATATAGGTAACTAGCTTTTGCCCGCGACTTCGTCCGCGTGGCGTGTTATAAAAGAGAGATCTTTGTGGGAGTGCATATCAAATTTCAAGCATCTAACTTATGCAGTTTAGATTTTTTCATACAAATATTTCTTCCCGCTAACTCCCGTTTCCGTGGGAATTTTGCAATATCCTGTTGCAACTAAGCTTTAACTTAACTAAGGTACCTGCATGCCAAATTTCAAGCATCTAACTTAAGCGGTTTAGATTTTTCATACAAAAGGATTTTCCCGCTAATTCCCGTTCCCGTGGGAATTCCGGGAATTCCTTTCTTAGTGCACCTCTACGGTACCTAAGCTACGTCCCTTCCAAATTTCAAGTGCCTACGTTTAGCCGTTTAGGCTCTGCGTTGATATGTCAGTCAGTCAGTTTCTCCTTTTACCTATATATTTAGATTATCACGTTAAAGCTGTACAACACCATCTATATTCTTTTTGGTGAACGTAACCTGGACGTCATTAGCACAGGAAATGCGACGTCCAAAGCATAGTTCTTAATAAGTAATTGTTTCAATGTTTCTCAAAGAAGTATGTAGAAGTAAAGTATCGTCTAGGTTAGCAAACTTCCGCCTATACGACGTCAAACTACGTAAAGAAAGTTCTGAACAAATTAGTTCACAAGCGTCTAAAAGTTGTGTATGTTACCAGGAACGCCCAGAATTGGTCACAAAAATTTTGGATACTAGGAAAATATAAATTATCATTATTGTTTAGGAACTGGGCGGTTATTACGTATTTTTCTTTTTTAAAATGGTTTTGCTTTTATTTTCAGCACTTTAAAATCACACAAAGGGGTTATTTAGGCGTTTATTGTGTATAGCTTACTATACGATATTACTTAGTTAACCTGTATTTTTTTTGAAGCACATACATACATACATAAACTCACGTCTATTACCCAACGGGGTAAACAGAGACTATGGAATTCCATTCGCTTCGATCCTGACAAACTTCTCTTGCTTCCTCCACATTCATCAATTGTTTTATACATGCACGACGGTTCAGAGTAGATCGTACTGAACCTTTTCTAAGGATATCTGCAACTTGGTCAATGTACGTCCTTCTAGGTCTTCCTCTGCCAGCCTTACCACCAACCTTCGAATTATATACTGCTTTCGTAATCCTACTATTCTTCATCCGCTCTCACTCTCTCTCTCTCTCTCTCTCTTGTGCTCAAACCAATTTAAAATTCCCTTCTCAATCTAAGTCACTATATCGTCTTTTACACTACATCTCTCTCTTATCACAGTGGTTCTCACTCTATCACTCAATATTAACACCGCAGATGCTACGCAACAACCTCATTTCTACGGCATTAATCCTTCTTTCATGCTTTTTATACCATACCCAACATTCAAATTTCTTTTTAAGTGTTTTGGTATAATATTCCATATATTTTTATTATTATGGTAGGTAGGTATTAAATAATTAATCAAATTAGGAGGAAACCTCAAATGATTTTATACTGTCTTAGCTTTTCCTCAATCCTGAATAAAGTTAATTGCAAAACGTAATATTTTTAAAATTGAATTTCGTGGGTGTTTAACGTGGTCTTGAGGAGTTCTTGTACTTAATCCAAGTTTCGGTAAACTCGTGCCCTGAACTTGGTCCGAGCGCCGATGTCCTTTGTTTACCACAAGACCTCTGCATTACATTTGCAAGTTGTCGGCAGTGATTTGCGTTACTTGTATGTTGGTTTATGGAGATTTCCTATTTCATGTCTGAAATTCTGTATATTATAATTATACACGTATATAAGTAATACAAAGCCGATTTATGTTCAATGGCTCCAATTAGAGTTTAAACGCCATCAGTAAAGCAATTTGAAGTTGTCCGGCTAAATAAATAAATCTACTTATCAACTACTTATAATAATCTATAGTGGTAATACTTTTTTATTATTTGATCATTTGATCTCAGTATTTTATCTTCTTAAACTGTATAGTGAAACCACTCCAGTCAAATTGTGCTAATGTTTGAGCCAGTTCTTTACGACTACCAAATAAATATTATCGCCTCATATTATTACGCCATAAAAAGAAATGGATATTTTAGTAATAGGAAATTTCTGTACAATATTCCTATAATTAGTTTACGATAGCAAAGATTACCTAAACGCTGGGAATATTCAGCGGCAGTTCAAACTTCTTCCTAAAAAAGTGTATACGAAAAAGCTCAAAAGTGGGCGCAATTCCCTTTGAGTTTGCAAACAGAAAATGATTTCAAAGCGGGCCCCCAGCGTGCACGTTAATTAAGTGTAAATGAGGGCCTCGACTCATCGGGCCGCCTGCGGACTATAGTTAGGCCCAAACAAAGTTAAATGACTTAGTTGGCACGGAACGGAAGCCTCACTCGACGATATTTCAGGGGGCAGTCTGCGGATGAGACATTTATAATTCACACTTGAATTCGATTCGGTGCTCATTTTGTGATTAGTTTACTGATATACATCATATATATAAATGGAATAAGGTCACAAGTTAATGGTAATTTCATTTATTACTTTTTAATCAGAAAAATAAATGAAACAAAGAACACAGACAGTACGGGTAGGTACAGGTTATTAAGTAAATTTTGGGTGCATATCAGCGATGCCTTTCTTAACTATCGCAAACCTTTAAATGACAAAATAATCATGACACAGACGCTGCGAAAAAATAAAATGCGTAACAGTTATAATTATTAACTATTGGAAACTAAAACTAATAGATTCGAGTTAAGATTTTTTACTTTGAATTCATTCATAATTTATGAGTAGAATTGTTTTTAGTTTACGGCAGTCACATTTAATTAACTTAACTCACTTGATTAGCGTAGTGTTATGTTATTTTAACTTGTTCTAATTAAAAGGTTTTTTTGTAAGTTACGAGTATTTCTTTTTAAATAAAAATAATAGGTAAGTAGCCACAAGTCATCAGAAATAAGTGAGAAAGGTGAAGACGTGTTAGTAGTGTGGTATTTAATTTAAGTGATAGGTTTTAATTAACCTAATTAGAGGAGTGCCGCAATAATAGTTTCCAATATAAACTGCAATTTCGATTTTATTACTGAGACACGATAAAATGACACTTAGGCGTAAACTCTGAAAAAAAAATTGCTCGCCACTGACACGAATTGGTGCGGGTCGGAGTATGTCGTCTGATCTATAAATATGTCCAGACACTTCGTATAAAAATCGCATGATTACCGTGTCGATAAGTACAAGCGAGACATAGTGCGCACTCTCTCTTACTCTTTAGCGGCTTACGGCCATTTAAGACTGAAGTAAGACTCAGAGGGGGTGAGGTTGGCGACCGCCATGAACTGGTGCGGGGCGGAAACTGACCGTTCTGTATGTATTACAATTCTTTATTCTTTGCCAATAGAACTACCGCAGCGCAGTAGGTAGTCCTAGAGTCTATGAATGTGAAATGTACGTACGTAGGATTGGACTCGTTATAAATAATTATACTTTATAAATACAACATGTTTTGGTTATTTACTGCTAACCACGACTTACTAAGATTTCAACTTCACTGGAAATTATACTTAGAAACCGTTGATTGCATGATAAACTTTCGCTAGATGGCGCCCCAAGATAAACTGAATAACTAATCAGGCTAAAAGGATTTAGTGTTACATGTTTCAAACCGATGCTCAGACTATTCGGAACTTTATACAATTTACTAACTAAAGGCAATTATACTGGTACTAGTACCTATCGATTTACACTTAACAAAAACAATATTTTCGAGCACGCTACGTATCCTTTCTGAAGTAAATTATAATTTCAAAATACACTGCTGTATAGACTTTCGAAATGTAATAGTTATAGTTGTAATAGTTTAGGGTGTTAAAAGGTTACTTACATTGAAGCAATTAGTTTAAAAAGCAATATTGCAATTTGTCATTTTTCGCATGTAATTACGCAACGTCAACAACTGTCGAATAGCAATATTGCTTTTCAAGGTGAATTGCTTCAATGCGGCCTTTTTACTTCCCCTGTAATTGTGTATTCAGCATTTCCTTTGCAGTCGCTCAAAATGTGTATCATGTATGTGCGAATATTTTCTCGTAACTCAGGTGGCTTTCACGTAGCATGTCCGGGAGATTGCATTCGGAATCTTGTCCCGTCCACTACACCGAGTACCGGGACGTTCGTTAGGAAAGCTACGCCCACGCGCAGAATCTATTTCCTTCCCGGCACGAATTGGAAAAGTTGCTAAAATTCAAAGAATAACTGCGCAGGAAATTGGATTTTTGTCATAATTTTCAAGCGGTTGAGACCTCTTTTCTCTTTTGCGAATAAGTCGGTTACAAATAGACGAAATTGTACTTTTAGTTTACTTTACTCAAGCTTCAATTTGCGGTATACCGTGGTGTATATACACATCGTATAGAAAAGTTATTGCAGTAAACCATATACTCGTAACATACGATTTACATCTCACTGCTCTCATACAGAGAGTTGTAGCTTTAAAATCCTTTGAAATAATTCAACCTTATGGCAATGTTTTATGTCTCAGATTACGACAACATATTATATTCTATATAATTACATTGTAAGCTGTCATTTAATTACTAAGGATTAGATGTGGGAGGCGAGAGTAATAGCCTACTTGATCACTCACTAGATATACGAGTAGCATCATTTAATAGCTGTCATATGAATACTTGGATCATCAGAGATGATCGCGGGAATAATCATTGTTTGCATTAACTAAACTTTTTGAAAGAGCCATGAAAATCATTGAAAATCATAGCACATACAATTTTACTTTAATTGGAAGACACAGGCATAAAGTTACTTTAAATTTAAAGCAATACAGATAAAAATATTATCAACTGAAAAGTAAAGAATTACATAATATTGAATTGCATCCGATGCAAATTAAAATCAGGAATATTTTATCTTTCGCATGCTTCATTTAGGTTCAAAGATTCTTTATTCTCATTAAGACATGAAATAAGTCACTTACATGAGAACAGATTACAATAAAATAAATACTAATGTTCGCTCGTACAGAAAATTCACAGTTAACTTCACAACTCACCACACTTAATTTATTTCACATTAAATTAAATTACATTCCCATCACGATCCCTCCAAAAACAAGTTATGGTTGATATTTAATTATAATATACTGAGCTAATTTACGTTTAAAATCATTTAATGATTCGATATTTTTTATATGTGAAGGTAAGTTGTTAAAAAGTTGTGCGCCCTCGTAAGTTATCATCCGTTTGCCATTCATTTGATTGTGAAATACTTACGGAATTTTCAGAATTTAATTTGGCTACGCAGTGCTGCTACGGATCGTAGCCCGTAGCGGCGAAGCAGTTATTCCAACTTTTCATTATGCTACGGATAGCAAGGAAACTTTAGTTCGTTTTCAAATAGTAACATTTTATGACGAATATATCACTTATTATTTATTTGAATAAAAATAACTGTTTCACTCGTAGGGTCATGTGTGTTTACTATACATATAATGTGTCACTAAACATTGGATAGACGCTCGTGCGTAAAACTAGTTCGCTTGAGTTAACAGGTAAACATATCAGGAAACCTTTTCTGTATGTCACGAGTTATAAAACGACAGTAATTATCCCTTTGCAGTTTACGAAACAAACTGGCCCCTAGGCAATTTAAATGTCCATGGACATCTGTGGATGGGCATAAAACTGAAAAGTGTAATTTGGTAATTCACTGTGAATGAAATAAGAAACTAATGATTCAAACGTAATATTCTACTGTTACATTAGTGTTGAGTTTTTATTTATTTTTGTGAAATAAGATACTTTCTATTGTATTATATCTATGAATAATTACAACTTGTTGCCAACTGGGAGTGGGCAAAGACTAATCAAACTTTACTATAAACTTCGAAGCATGTTCGGTATTTAATGTTCAAACCCCTGCGATAGTACTAGGCGTAAAAAAAGAAAAACATTCTTGAGCAAGTCTCAGTTATCGACACCATTGTTTTTTTTTGTTTTCCCCGAAGGGCAAGACAAAGGGAACTAGGCCCATACAGCCAAGTCTTATGTATTTTTTTCTTGATGATGGTTAATGAAATTTTGAAAGGTGATGATCATGAATGATGAAACCTAAGCCCCCTCACTCAGAGCAGACTCCTACTTCGAATCCCAAACGAACTAACTCAAAAGTCTGCATAAACTTTCGAGTTATGAAGCGGCTTCTTGGCACGAAGCGAAAATAGATAGGTACACTTTGTATATTGAATATTCTGATATAATAACACTATCGCGAATGTTTTCCGACTAACTTTCAGAGATGATCGCATCTCATCTCTGAAACCATTTCGTATTAATTATTTAGATTATTCAACGAAGAAAGCAACTATGTCGTTCACGTTCCCGCCAAAAAGCCTTGACTATTGATTACTGGATATCCTAAATAAAAGACGGTAATTGCTGGAAGTGACGTATCTTGTTACAATAATAACTCACCAGCTATGGCCCGTCCGAGGAGCAGCGTGCTGAACAGTATGGAGAGCACCCGGCAGTGGCCCCGCGTCGCCATCTCCTTGCTTCACTATCAACTGGCCGCGACCATGCTACCACCGCTACCACCACCACTACCACAACATACCACCCGCACAACACTACCGCTACACCACTGTGTCGCACATTTTACAACCTTTGTTTATTTTTTATTTCACAGTATTTACCGCACTTTTGTCCACTGATTTATTGAAAATATGCGGGTACTTGTTAATTATTCACTTCAACTTCGTTGTTTCCAGATCTGAGGGTTTAAAATTGCCAGATTGAAGCGATTCATGTAAAAAAAGCATTATTGAAATTTGACATTTGCGCATATTAAAGTTAGGGCGCAATGCAAACAAATCGAATAGCAATATTGCTTTCTTAGAAGAATAGCTTCGATGTAGCCATTTTTAGCCCCCCGTTCCTTTGTCCAGCAAGTAGCTGGAAATAATTAGACGAATACAATACGTCGTTATAATTGCTAATTTACGGTAACTTGTACTTTCTTATTTCAGTTATAATAAATTCAAGCAGGGAATTCGAGGGGGAAGTTAGTAATGAATATTTTATTGTGTAATAATCAGCCGTTGTAGTGAGACGAGCTGTTTTTATGTGTCGGGTTTTACGACCCGCAGTTCTGTCGTGGATACTTTCGACGATGCTATAAAATCCCTGTCCCATTCGGAGACAGAAATTGGCTGTTGCAAGCCTCGTCATAAGATGCCAGGCTAGCTTTTCAAAACTTTATAATGTGTTTGATGAACTCTCATAAAAGTTGCCTCGAGTAACGTTTACAGTTCATGGAGCTGAATTGTTCTAGTGTTCTATACGGTTTAATACAAATGTTTATTTTCTTTAAATTACTGTACAGGGGTCTAAACAATGTAACAATTTACAAGATGGAGGTTGAAGTAATCAGTTCAAAATTCTTCATCACTCAATAAGTGACTTCTGCTTATTTTAGTAAAATACATTTTTAGATAGCAAAATAGACATGGAGAATTCTATCCTTATTAATGCCATTTAAAAAACAAAAGAAAGTTATGTCAGAGGATCAGGATCAAAAATCTGGACTTGACAAACGCTGTGTCAACATTTACTTCGAGTTTCCTCGAAATCACGTGCCCGATAAGTCAACGTACCATATGATCGGATAAAACAACCTTTGTGCTGGCGGCATTGTCCCCAACAAACACCAACAGAAGGTATGAGGCATGTACGTCGTACCCTCAACTAAATTACCCAAATAAAGAACAAATTGGGGATTGTATCCAAACAAAAGTTTACACGAGGGTTAATTGTACTCGCAATCGGCCGTACCTCGTCTGCGGAGATACTAAAAACTTCCCGCCATAAAGTTGCTTCGGATTAACGAATTTATTTATAGCACACATCAAGGTGTGCTCATGTACAGAACCCGCGAACTAGGTCGCTACAGAGGTACTCGCGATAGTGATCTCAACCTGCGCTTGTTATTGCCAACTCGTCATTAAAGGATGGTGGCATGTTAAACTTAATGGCTCCCTGATTGCGTTTGGCGAAGCTACCCCCGTCTGCGCACGCACCTTCAAACCGGTGATAAGACCAAAACGGGAAAGTTTCTCGTATAAGGAAATTATTTATTTTTCAACTTAACATAATAAGAAAAGTTCTTATTGTGTCTTGGCCATTTAATCCCGGCGCGGGCCCTAAACTTCATGTTGGTGGAGGGTACACGGTTTTATTATGTTCATATTCTTCCATAAACGTACTAAGTTTGATAAAATTTTCCTGAAACTGAATTCAAATAGTTGTCATAACTAAGTTGTTGTGCATTTTCAGTAGGGTTGTGTTTATATTAATGACTCCCCTGTGGTACACGCCTAAAAGTGAAGGTCCCGCTCATAAAATACCCAATTGAATTAACTAATTAAATAATTAACTGAAACTACTGCGACAATATTCGCAACAAATTCACTCGTAGCTATAATTGGTATTTCGTAGGTATAAGTTTATATAATTAAAGGTATAATTATACACATTGCTAGTGTTTAATTAGTAGTAAATATTGTGTTTTAATTATATACTCAATTGTGTGTTAATATAAATGCGGTCGTTATTTTTTTCTGAATATGACCCAATTTTGAATAAAAGTTTTTTCGTATTGCTCACATCACCTAAATGAACATGTCAACACGTACACGGCCTCGACTGTCAAGCCTGCGTAGAAAATTACAAGTGTTTCATTGTGTTGGATTGTGTTACGTAGATCTGTAGATTGTGGGGTCATTTATAAAATTGGAGGAACGCACACGTCGCGTGGCGTGACTCGGCGGAGCGTCGACGGCTGGGACGCACACACGCACGTCGCCGACATAAAACGATTCGCAGGAACTGAACATTCGTCTGTTCATCCCACGGTGACCTACGTCGTACACTGTGAGCTTTCTCAGCAATTTCGTCGGAAGTCGATCGATTCGTTGTTAGACCGTCGCGGCGGTACAAGGGTCGCTACCGCCGGATAGGTGTCCGAATTTACTACGTTGCTTTCCGTTTGTACTTTATCGTTCATTGCTTTTGTGTTATCTACGAGCTCTTTCTCCAGAACGTTTTTCTTTCACTCGATATTGAACGTCTGCAACCGAACTAAATTTTGATCGATAATATTACTTCTACCATTCCTAGCAAAGTCTGAGTTTTCGAGAAATTCATCATCATCTCAGGCCTTTACGTCTTTGTCAGATGATTTAAGCAGCGTTTTTGTAACAGCGTTCTTTCGAGAAACTGCCAAGGTTGAAATAAAAGACCCTGATACCAGAGGTCCCACCGCAATCTCGGCACAGTTAATGGGGGATGCCATCGCGATATCGCGAGCAAATCTGGACGGGTTCGAAATTCTTAGAGCTACCCCGGCTTAACTGAAGAATTATTTAAGTATAATTATTATAACAAACGTGCCCAATTCTATACCGCTACTGTTTTATGCAAATTATGTTCCTTGTTCATTCTGGTGGAACGAGGTCAAGTGTTGAGGTTTAATTGGTTCTTTTTGTTTTCGCCATAATATGGAATTTTTAAAAGTATATTATTCACAAAACACAGGTACTTAAGTATTTTTAGGTTTAAATTACTTATAACTCTTATTTTCAGGTTTACCGTACGAAATTAAGGCTGTCGAGAAAATGAAATAGCGAGTCTGGTTTCAGTTCATGGAACGCTTCTGCAAACTTTTAAAGAATATTTTCGTAAGTTTTACTAAATCAGGTCACTCCTTGGTTGAATTGGGTTTAGTATTATGAAAATAAAAGAAACCGTCTCATGTATAATATTACATTTTAAATATACCTACGTATATAAATTATCATAAGTATAATCTCAGAAAATTATTTTTCAAATTTTTTTGGTAGATTCTACCATGTTTAGTAAAACTCTTCAAGTAGTTCAAGATATGATAAATGAATTGGATACGATACACAAACAGGGGACCGCCGCGTCGTGGGGTACTTAACTACTAGAATTTAGCCGCGCCGCCGCGCCGCTCCGTGTAGCTGAAAGTTAATAAAACTTTGCCCTCATGCGACCGAATTCTGCGTGGCAATAATAATGAATTCCACCTTATAATTTGTCACTTGGAATTGAAATTAGCTCCACACCGGGTAACTTCTTCATCTGTAATGTTCGCTAACTCCAGAGTTTGTGCCGTTGCTCTGGGACACTTATACATTTTGCCTGCAATAAAGGTCGATCCAATTGTTTTGTAACATGTAATTGCACATTGCGTGTATCTTGTTTAATTATTTCAACAACCCTTAATTGTGCCGTGGGGCTCAATTCCGATAGTCCGGGGAAAGTGCTAGAGCTGAGGTTTCCGTATAAATTACACATCGCGTGCGTTTTACCCAGATCCGATAGTACCTCACTAATTTTTATAATAGCTAGTTTAACAATTCAGTAATTTAACTTGAAGAAAGCGATAGCGAATCAACGTTTGTAAAACTGCCTATAAATGTTATCTTTCTCTATCGCATTTTCAACAGCTTTATAAATCAAAGTTGTGTATTTTGTAACAGAGTACATTAGAAAATTAAGTCAAGATATTGTTAATATCAAAAATAGCAGTCGCCTTAAACATATACATAAACAGCCTATATACGCGTCCCACTGCTGGGCACAGGCCTCCCCTCAATCAATCGGAGGGGGTATGGAGCATACTCCACCACGCTGCTCCAATGCGGGTTGGTGTAGGTGTTTTTTTTTACGGCTAATAGCCGGGACCAACGGCTTAACGTGCCCTCCGAAGTACAGAATCATCTTACTTTTTCGGACAATCAGGTGACTCAAGCCTTAAAAGTCCATACCAAACAAAGGACAGTCTCACAACGGGATTTCGACAATGTCCCCATCGGGAATTGAACCCGGACCTCGGATCGTGAGCCTAATGGTCTAGTGACCACGGAGGCTATTAAAAATATAATCATGCAAAAAACGGGTCATTTAAGTATTTCAGTAGCGTAAATTCATTCGGTATTATTACATTACCAAGCAACCACGTCACGGGGACATCCGAAAATGGAATGGGCAGCAATGAAGATCGGATGTAATCCGACATTTGTATGAGACAGGGGGACGCAATAAAAAACACAATCACGGGGTGATGATAAACGCGCCAATTTCAATTTATCGCGACTGTACGCGCATTAAGGGCGATATAAACGACCGCCGCCGTAACTCGTACATTTATGTCGTATTTCACATGTACGTGGTAATGGCTACACGTACGACCAACTGGAACCCTGACAGCGCCACATACCCCAGCTGGGGTAAATAGATTATATTATGTATAGCCGCCTGCTAGAAAGTAGGAAATATTACCACAAACATTTCACCTAATTTTATAGAATGAAGACGGAATTGTAGCGTTGACAGCGACTTTCCGAACGGCGACCCGCGCTACGGCGACTCTCTTTACGGCGAGTGGCCTTATTTTCCCTTTACGTCGAGCGAGTTTTGACGTTATTGTACAGTTATGGTAAAAACTGTTTTGCTGTTTTCTTATACTTTTCAGTTCGTTGTTTTTATATAAGTAGTAGTATTAGACCTATTCTTTTTATTTATGATTTGGTTTAAATAGACAAATACTTACAATTAATTTTCCTCTTATTATTTTCCTAGCTACTTATCTTTTAAGAAACATAATAATTATAGTTACTTATGTGGAGAAAATGGCTGCAACTAATGAAACTCCATTTTGATATAATAGGTAATATATTTTTATAAACATTGTTTTAAAAAGACCTATACCTTCTTTATATTGTGAAATAATACAATAGTTCTACGGTAGAACTGATCAGTTAGAACTACAGGGAATAAAGGACATAACATAGCATCACGTCTGTATCCTCGAAGGGGTAGAATATTGAAAAAAAAAATTAAGTACATTTATCATGTAAATACAGGCTGGCGCAAACATAGGCCTCGTTAAGTTAAATTCTGCTTTAAAAATCTTGTAATGGATATTTCGAAGGATGAAACTTCCTGCGTAGCCTCTGTGTGGGGATGAGCCCACCCTACCTCTAGGACGCCGTCGGCAGGGCATTGAGAAAGGGTTGGTCCCAGGGCATAGGTGTTAGTTGCCGAACTCAGAGAATAAAAGGGATCTTAATGGAGTGCAAAAAAATAGAGAGTAGGATTGGGCGCCTTGAACATGATACTCTCCTATTGCAAGCAAAGCAAAGGGGATGGAATTAAAAATTTCACTTTTATAAAAAGGTATATTAACATTACTTCTTCTTATACTGCAAAGAGTTTAGCATGTCTAGGTTATTTCATGATAACACAAATTTAGGAATAATCCTGTTATTACAATCAAGCAAAGCTTAGTCAAACCACTTAAACGCTAAAGTTTCACCCAAAAAGTGATATATTAAGTGCCTGGACGGCAGGTCTTAGGCAAAATCATGAAGCAAACCGCTGGATAGCAGGTCCTATACAAAAAGCATGATGTAGATGTAGAAGACAATTACTCCGAGTGTAAGCACAACATTATCTTAATGGGGAACTCCCCAGGTAGCCCTTGAAGATAGACATCCAAGTTGGACTTTGAACCCTGCAACAAAACGACATATTATAGGTCTGCCTACCCCGTTAAGACGCGGAAACATAGGTAAACCACATTACGTGTGACGGTATAACAGCATAATCGATAGTCAATGTACTAAGCCAATGATTTTTAGGTGGTTTTACAGTTATTATTATTCTGAGGGTTTTACACTGAAAGAAAGATAGTGAGATTAAGCCATTGTCATGGACATGTGGAACTTATTTTAGCCAAAGTTCAGAGATAATAATCACAAAGAAACTCACCAAAAGATTTTAACATCATTTCAACATCATTGACGTGGCACACCACTTTAAAAATAAGGCATGCAAAGGGAGCTTAACCCATACAGCCTAGTCTTTGGTCATCTTAATCTTTTTTAAGTTGCCATCGTCATTCGATAAATGTTAATTTGACACAACTTTTTCCAAGCGCGGAGGCACACACTCGCATGCGATTACCGGGTGAGAGCCTTCAGCGCTCCCCATTTGTCCGGCCAAGTAGTTAATGCCATCTGCGGCAAATCTACAATAAGTCACGTCAAAAAAAAAACTCGCATGCGATTCAGCCTTGTCGGAAGTCTAAAAACAGGTGTTACAAGAATACCAAACATAACTATTATGTTTAAGTAGGTACCATGATTATAATCATTAAACCCGTTGCCTGAATAATATAAAATGAATTTTGATTTAGATAAGTAATACCTAATAAGTACCTAAAATATTTGTCCCTGGCTCCAAACGCGTGGAGAGTGTTTTCTATAGGTAGTACTATTTTATTAGTTATTGCTGTGCTGTAACGTAACACACAATCAAACTCACATTCGAATTTATTCTGTTCTATTTATTAGTTAGGATCAAATAAAATTGAACAATTTTAATAAATTATCATAGCATGTAATCTTCTTTCAATCTAATTTACAGTTTTTGGTATGTATGTTTTGACTGTTTAGTATATTATAAGTAATAAAATTACAAATAATAAATAATGTTCCTGTCATGTCAAGCATTTGTCATGTCTATTGTTATTTTTATAGAATAAATTTCAATTTCATTGTAAAAATTCAATAAAAGTATCAAAAAATTGTGAAACAAGGATGAAACAAAGTACTCCTATTGTGTGGTTATCAGTGTTTGGAATTATTCGTTGATAAATTTTGCCAAATAATCAAGAAAAAGAATGGTCGATACTGGACTGGTCGAGTTACCTATATGCTAAGGTTGGACGAAATTCATTGAACGTTACTCTGTGATGTGAAAGTCACCAGTTTTTCAAAAAGTTGGAAGACAACGAATGCACCCGTTTACCAATTTCAGAGTTGAAGGAAAGGTTTGTCAATAAGGTAATTCGGCTATACTTACCTTTGCTATTAAAATATATGTAAATACCTAGGTATCCACTTTATTTATTTTTACATAAAAATACTCGAATAATCGAAATAATCGAATCATTGCTGCTTATCGTCGTTATGTATCATAAAGAGTGTCACTCTTCCCTGGGAACACAAGTTGCTATTGATCTGTTAAAAGCCACCAAGATTGCTCATGATCCAACTGATTGCGAACTTACTTGTATGCTGAGGTGATGAGGTGAAAAGTCTTAGTCCGGGATAAGAATTTAGGCAATGCCTGAGAGTAACCACGTGGGCGCAGGATGATGTTGAAGTGATAGCAGGCCGGAGTAGACCTATAGCAGCAAGCGCCTAACAAGTACGGTAAAGCTACGGCTGCTTGAAAGTACATCAGGTGGGATTCATCTATTTTTACGTTTATAAGTAATTGACGAGGTGATGCTCTCCCAGCGAACCCGCTGCAGAGTTCATAGGTTCTTCGAGTACTAGAGAGATAATGAGAATACGCCACACAGTGTACGAGAAGAACACGAAAGGACGTCGAAGCTTATGTGTGTGCGCCTGTTCTAGAATTATTAAAAATATAAACGTTATATATATAAATAAGAGTCTATTGATGACAATGTGTTTTATTAATTTAAACCTCTCCACATCGGTTCTTAAAAGTTATCACATCATCATCCATCATTGCTGCTACTAAAACTATCATTTATAGTATATTAATTGATAAACTTAATTATATCCTATACCTAACAGCATAAAGTTCTAGCTACGCAATAAGGCCGCTTTTGTAACAACTATTACTCTGAGATTGTTTAAATAATGTGTTTCTTCAGTATCCAATAAGCACTTTGTATTGTATTGATGACAGACTTAAATGAGGTTGGGCCGGACATGCTTGTCGCATGCACGGATCGTCACGCGTTGTGTCTTATGATGGCGCAACGACATGGACGCTTGCCGGAGGGACTGGCTGGAATGCGCTCAGGATCGCGATGATGGGAAGAGGAAGAGGAGGCCTTTGCTCAGCAGTCGGATCTTGTAGGCTAGATTAGACAAGATTGTATTGATAATTGAGAGTAGGTGCCAGTAACCAGCCATCCGAAAAGATATAAGTATATATTAAAAAAAATATCGAGATAAGATGTAAGTATATATACCTAGTAGCTTTGTATCACATATTTAATCCCATAAGATTACTGCATTTATAAAACAGGCTGGATATTATGAAACAAAAATGAACCAAAAATGCAATTATTTCAGTGGAAAAAAAATATTGTATGTAGCGTGATTAAAATTGTGTTTTGAACTGTACATGTAAATGACAGATGTGATGTCAAGCAGTCGCCGTTCCGGGAATCGCTGTCCACGCTACAATTCAACGGACGTGTGAGTAATTTTGGGAAGAAAAAAATCATTGTTCACATATAGATTTGGAAACAATGCTTTTAGTTGGTTTTATCTATCTATTCTTTCTCGTAATCGAGCATTAGTATTACGAGTATTAGTGTATTAAAATAAAATGGAACTAGTAAATAAAGATGCCCCGTTGACGGAACGCAAGTGGACAGTGAGTGGGTAAAACAAAACTAGCGGAGTTAAGTGCTATTGACACACTTACTAAGGCTGTCAAGCGCCACTAAAATGGACGCGTAGGTATACATAACATAAGACCCGTCAGTTGGGGAACATATAGTTTTATTTCCGTCACATTACATACTAAATTCAAGTAATAGCTCAATGTCACCGCATATACAAGTATGGTTTAAAAATGTATCCGCGGACGGCGTATAAGTCTCCGTCGCCATGAGAAATGCAATGCCGCCGATGCCTGCGACGTTTTCCTCTTCCGCATACTTTGTGGAATAGGAAAAAATATGCTCGCTTTTATAGCTCATAAGTTCCCCTTAACCTTGCTTCGAAATCACTTTATTTATAATGTTTGTGTGATAGATAATATATTGTACTTATATGTAGAAACGAAATTCATGTTGTACTTCTGCCATTTCTTCTGTCGTTTTGTTATTGTTCTTTATGTGTGAAATAGCTACACTAACTCTCCTTTAATTAAAATTATTTGTAAATATATTTGTAATTGCTGTCATGGCAGCTCCAGACTCCAAGACACTTCGCGTTATAGGGCTAAAACACACACACACATCTATAGCTGTAATTTTAAAGAGTCTATTTCTATAACAATGCCTTGCCATGTACTATGAAAATAGGGAGGAAGAGAGCCTGGTGAACCGTAACACAGGCATTCCGTCTAGTATGGACACCAGCCTCTCTCACAATATAAACATGTTCACTGTGAGTAGTACTATGTTAAGTTTTACTGTAATTGTGAGTGAGAAATAAACTTATTTTTATTATTATTATTAATTATAATATTAAAATGTGAAGTGAGGTGAGGTGTGGGTACTTCAACTTACGATGGATGTACCTCCGACTACACCAATTGGGATGTAGTCGAGAGCTTATGTTATGTTATCATTAAATTGTGAAGTCTTGTTTTATTTTGTAGCGGGAAATTCGAGACGTATTTGTTAATAATAATTATACCTACTTACCTACTACTATTTTAGTTTTCTTAATTAGTATTTTTTTCAGTTTGTTCACCGATCACTTCGACACTGGCCGATATGGTTGTAAGATTAAGCGACCCATTGCCATAATTTAAAAAAATGTTCTTTATGTTTCTGTGCAATACAATGTTTTGTTTTGTATTGTGCAGTTAGATATCTGAAAACGATAATTTAATATGGTAACTACACTTATTATGAAAGTGATGCTTACGTTAAACGTTGTATTCTGTCTTTGATACAAAATGTTAGCTTGAAATCCATTATAAAGGGAATGTAGAATGGAGTAAACCTGATCTTCTAACGTAACAACATCGTTCCTATAACAGCTATTATACAGAATCTTATACCAACCCACAGAACACCAAACCAAAGAACAGGTAAAAACATCTCTGACAGAGGAGGTTATAGTTTCACGGTCTATTTCTCTTCATTGTATTAGGTACAATTTATTAATAGCTCTGAAGAAAAAAATATTTACGATAGAAAATATGTTGCGTTAGAATGTTATAGAGCCAGCCCACTGGCCGTAAAGACCTCCCGTGGGGGGATGGGCACGCATTGTATATTATATTATAATATAACATAACAAGTACTTTATTGAGCAGCTTTATTTTTTTTTGAGGAGCTCGGTGGCGCAGCGGTAAACGCGCTCGGTCTGCGATTGTTGAAGTTAAGCAACTTTCGCAAAGGCCGGTCATAGGATGGGTGACCACAAAAAAAAAGTTTTCATCTCGAGCTCCACCGTGCTTCGGATGGCACGTTAAGCCGTTGGTCCCGGCTGCATTAGCAGTCATTAATAACCATCAATCCGCACTGGGCCCGCGTGATGGTTTAAGGCCCGATCTCCCTATCCATCCTTAGGGAAGGCCCGTGCCCCAGCAGTGGGGACGTTAATGGGGTGATGATGATGAAGTACTTTATTGCACACACAGGAAATACAACAAAAGAGAAATAGAATGAGTACAATATGCGGCCTTACTGCTTAGTAGCAATGTCTTCCATGCAAACTTTAAGATTAGCGGGTTATAGCGGGATAGTGCAGCATAAGTATACTTGTTCTTACAAAAATAAAATACAAATATAGATACACTATTAATGATTTACTTCAATTAAGTATGTGCTCTTTTATTAAGCAAATAACTGAAGTGAGAGCCATTTTTATTAGCGAGGAAAATCTTAGGTAAAAGTCGGATATTTCGCAACGAAAATATATTGAACGTATAAGATTGATGTAATCAAGTAGCAATAGCAATGCGAGGCAGCCGCCCACGTATATCGACGGGCCTGTAACGTCTACTAAATCCCCATTACTTCTCGCCGAACATTCACAATTTTTTCTCGCCATTCCCAATTCCTCACGACATTTCTTTTCACGTGATAAATGTGTCCGGCAACACTAAAAATAACTGCCAATAAGCAGCCAATTGAACAACTGTAAATCGGAAAGAATTAGATTGACACGAATTAAAAGATATCTCGCAAACGGTCCGCTCGCGTGATGGCAGATAAATTAATTCAATAGTGATGTTTTTCTTATTGCGTGACTCACATTTATAAATAAACTAGTTGGTATTTCCTTCATTACAACTTGACTCGTGAATGCAAAAAGTTTTAGTCGTTTATATACAAAGAAAAGGCCTTTCTTGTGTTTCATTCTTAATTCATGATATATTATGGTCATGTAAAGTATAAAAAATGAAATTTATTTATTTATTTAATTAACAATTTCTTTTTATTTAATTTGTATATTTGTATATTGTATATTGTATTGCAAAGTATTGTACTTTATGAACAAATAAAAAATAAAATAAATATTTTTTTTTTACATTTCACGACTTTACAGTGCAGAAGCGCCAATGCGCCGTGAAACTTTCAATATAAACTTTCATAATAAATAATAGTATAATTAGACGTATGAAACTTAAGTGTAAACAATATAAAACATATTTGATTTTCACACATGATTCATCATCACGCAGAAAATAGTTTCTTTTGTGTATTTCATATACGGGAAAAATTTGCATAACAATAACAAACAAACATTTTATTGTATACTGAAATGTGCACGTTTCTATCAAGAGCAATAAAAGAAAAACCTGAGAGACTCGTCGCCGCCACTATGTGTGTCGAGAACTTAGGAATACAATGCACGTAGCAGAATGCTACGGCGTAGCGTGTCGGGCGTAGCACCGAGCTCAAGTGTCAGGACATACACTTCTCTAATATTTATAAAATTCTACTGCTAAGTATGTCTTACTCGAGCAACCTGAAAACGTGTTCTTTAAAAGAGTTATTGGTTTTATTTTGAGGTAAAACGCGGGAAATGTCGGAAACATCAAGCTACTACAAGCTACTTCACTTGAAAGTTGTAGCAAGTCAACAGGGTAATTAGATAGACAAACTACGCAAAACTGGCGCAACTTAATTACTCGTGTAGCTATTAATACACGGCCGCGTTATAAATTTTGCCCGTTATTAATTAAGCGCTTAAATCAATCTTTTGTATCTACGATGTAGCTTATTCTTTTTTGTGGCGCAGTTTGTAAATTCCCTTCATGTTTGGTTAAAAAATAGTTTTTGATATAAGATCTTAAGGTATGTTCGAGTAGATAACTTGGATTCTTTTCAAACGTGAAATCGGTGGAACGTCTATGTAAAAAAGTATCATTAATTTACACGACACTAATTGGTGAAGAAGAGAGTCTAGATTTTATTTTTCAGCGCGGAGGCTTCGTTAGCGAGTGCGGCGCGGAGAGGCGGCGGTGGCGCGACGGACGGATGGCCGCGTCTCTTTTGTTCCTATTCTTCCACCTCCTCAAACGGCCATTCTGTAGCCAACCCTAATAAATTACCAGCTATTGAACCCACGTATTTTTCTATTTCTCCAAGTGCCCCAAATCGATACAAACTGACATTAAGCTCATTCTTACATTCGACCAGGAGGTTCATTTACGTAAATGAGTTTTTAATAGGGCGAGGGTGTAGGTCATTTATAATAATTATATATACGTAGAGTCATATATTATTGATAACTATTGATAACAATCCTTCTGAATCACTTAAGAGATAATCAATCTTTAGGCTTTTTATGCATGTATCTGTGTCGTATTTATTTTATTCTTTGCAAGATGTGCGTGGAAATTTGCTTATTCACTGTTTTTATTAAAGGCGATACGAATGACATGCAATTCAGTGTTGTGTAAGTGCAGCATCATCCTGTCTAGTAATAAGGGGAAACTGTAGCTGTCTTTGCTACGACTCGTTTAACACTTTCAAGTACAGAACGTCTATGGACGTTCCGATTCCAAGGTGTCATTAGGTCATACTACCTATTATGATCCACCAATGATCCATGGTCTCTGTCCGTGAAAGGGTTAATATTTCATCACGGCGCGCATAATCAAATTTTTGTTAGACTACAACAGTTACGAGATCTAAAAGTCATTCGGAAAGGAAATGTTTTAATGTAGTTCTAGAACTATCGCGTTGGAGGTATTTTTTGTAGTAGTTGGCACTAAAACATTTGTAACACCATTAACATGTCGTCGCCTTGTATTCGCCTTTTTAAAAAAACACTTTCCGGTGTGATTTTTGTTAACAAAATCTTGTATAGATTACTTAGTTTCAATCCAGGAAAAAAAATTGTTGTTTAATTTTTTTTACTCAGAATAAATTTTTTGCTGAAGTAAGTCACATGAGAGGGGTTAAAATAGCCACATCGAAGCAATTCATCTAAAAAAACAATATTCCTATTTGACATTTGTTTGCGTTGCGCACATATTTTTATATGCGCAAATGTCAAATTGCAATACCCATTGCTTTTTTAGATGAATTGCTTCGATCTGGCCTTTTTAACCCTCTTGAATATGATTTTTCAAAAAGGTGTTAACGTGGTTTTCACTATCACAAGACGATGTACAGTTTTTGTTGCCGCACTTATATTTTTGTAGTTTTCCAATAGAGAGGCAGGAAGGTGTTCAGGGAAATTACGATCTATTTTCATGAAGCTGGAAATAACGGCACGATCAATTTGAATGCAAGTTTTGGATCTCCTCTTGTAATAGTCTAAAACTGAAACTTAGTGTTGAAATGGTTTTATTTGAGTTGGGGCCGCGAGTCACGAGCTAGAATAAAATAAAGTTAGGCAACTTTTAAGAAATATTAATGTTACAAAAATACTTGTCAGCTAGAAGAGAGCACTGGAAAATATACTTTAACCCACCAACACCAAGTTTCTTATACTTTCCATTTCAATTTTTCTTATTGCTTGGACGATAGTTGCAGCCGTTAAAGAGATAAAGAAATACACTGGCGGTCCTGAAGTCAGGATGGTGGACACTGATGATGACTTGCCATTTAACGCTTAAAGCTTTTAGGTACTTACAATTGTTCTTTGTTTAGGCACAATTAAGAACAAATTAGGTACAATCCTTCTGCATTAAAATATGCTATACTACGTAGGGTGTCCTGACGTTTACCTATTTATCAACCCGAATTTGGGTGAGGCGTTCTTGTCATAAGTAAGTATATATTTTTAATAAGGTTCGAGTCGGAAAGATTTATAATATGTAGCCATTCATTGTAGCACTGTCAACAGTGTGGCTTCATTTATTTAATTGATCGATTTTCACTTATCACTTCTAATGAAATCTGCTGGAATATTAATGTTCTTAAGTGGTCTAGTGTTGTTAAAATTAGAACTAAAGGAAAGTTTGGGTTTTTATTTATCAGTTTATCGCCCCGACTTAGCAGTTTTAATACATTTTCGCCAAATTGACAAAATCCAAGTTAAAAAGAAAAACAGAGGTAGATATAATATTATTGGGCAAAAATAAATTAGTATTAATTTATGCATGATTTTTAAACTTTTAGTTTTAGCTCATTTTTAATACCTACAATAGAGAAATGTGCTAAAAACAAATAGGAAGGCTTTCCGTTGGTGTGATGATTAATATCTGTCTCTGGTAATATGTGATCGAATATGTAAATACGTTAACACCCAGTTAATAACGTGTCCCGAAACGTATGTAACTAGATTACATGTAGGTTCCTGTTTTAATACAATTTGGGACTAAGTTATTCATGCGATTAATACATTGCGTACGCTCTAGAATATACTGCATATCCTTACCCGTATTTGTACTGTAAGATTTTAAGACAATTAAAACAAACTCTTTCATTGTTCACCGTATTTTGAAGTAGGTTTCTATGTGTTAAAGTTGTGAATAGCAAAACTGCAGCCAGGCAACAACTTTTAAAACTTAATTCTGCGCTAACAGCGAACAAAGAAAACAGCCTTAAACCGACAGAGGCTGTTAAAGTTGCACAAGTAATGGAATTTTATATCGAAGTTGCATACCTTGCCTCCGTAACAAAATGGACTTACTTCACTAAATAATAAAAAGTATTTTAAATTAAGGAATAAATTAATCAAAAGAGGAAATCGGATAATAGCAGTAATATAATCCAGTCAAACGAAAATCACAATATGATTTCACTTTTTTTTATTTTCACTTTTATTGTTCACTTTCTTCACTAGTTTTTTTTTTAATGTGCGTCGAGAGCAAGTTGTAATATGCGGCCCACTTGTTGAGGCGTCGCGAGAACGTTCGCGCGCTCGGCGGAGCGTGGGCGACTGCGCTCGCCGCCCATTCATTGAGTACCACCACTACCATTGTCTTCTCATGTCTTTCACGACCATGCCATTTATTTTAAATTAAAATAACATAACATAAGCTCAGGACTATATCCAAACTGGACATACGAGATGAACACAATAACTAAGTACCACACGATCAACTAAGTACCCACACCTCACCGAAGCTTTCTGTTAGACCAACATGATAAGTAGTGAGTCGTATCGCCATATATAACAGTCGAGCCAACCGTGTTAGTGCAAACTGCACTTAAGATGAAAAACTCATTGGTGCAACTCCGGTACCGGGTTTCGAACCGGCGTTCCCAGTTTGAGAAGCAAGCAAGTAAACCATAGGACTACTATGACTACATTGAAATAACGCTAATAAACGAACTCTCCATATGTTTCTTTATATTGTTTTAATGTACGCCATTATCGATGGCTTTTACAAACGACATTTTAATGGTGCATTCATAATATACGCTCGACTATTTAGATAAGAAGGAAGTTGAGTAGTTGTACTTTGTAATCGATGTGTGTATTGATGGTTTTGGTCACTTTATTGTGACTACTTACATTTATGCGTGGAGTGAAATAAGAACAATGAACACAAGATAAGCTCAAAGTTGTGTAGAATTTTGACAATGGAATTGTCGTTGTGGAAATTTATGTAATGGACCAAGTAATCAATTCGGTATTATACAGCATTATAATACGGCATTATAATGCCCAGTCAATTTGATGAATAGGCTAGTTTCCGATTAAGTAGTCAAATCAGTTACTTTTTACCAAACGTCAAAACACGAAATTACTATGGAATTTGTATGACAAAATACACTGTGACGTCATAGACAAACGTGATAAAATGTCGGACTTAATATTAAGTTTTACTTGATTAAAATTCATAATTAAGTTAAAAAGAAAAAAGAAAATGTTTTTCGTAAATTTTAGATCTGTCTTTATTAGTAATCAGAATTTCATAATTTATGTTAAACCTAGTACATGACGCAATTATTATTATCAAATTGCCCTTTCATATTCTCCATTATTCATAATGCCCGCATTAAGCACTTAGTCCATAATATAATAAATGAATGTAAGTTAGAACAGAAAATCCGTTTCCTCCGGAAAGTACTCGATATACGGATCCATTAAAATATTAAAAGTTTTATATATATTCATACTTATTTATCATACTTATGTATTTTAAGTGTCATGCATTTTCAATAATTTCTCATTCAGATTTATGAAAAAATGTAATGATTTCTGTTTTTTATTTATAAAACCTACTGCTTAAACTAACTCACAATTATTATTATAATATTCGTTAATATAATTGTTTCGAGAACCGATGGTAGGGCGGCGATGCGATATCTAGCGCTTTACGTGGTCTGGTCTCGTGAGCCTGTGCTCCTCACGACGACACCTTTAAACCTAGCTTTAAGACCACAATCGGAAATGGAATGTTGACAAATGCTTCACGATAAAAAAAAGAAAAAATACATTAATTAAAAACTACAACAAATGCCTTATTCTGTGTAATGCTGCGCTACGGAAATTAGTAAAAAGCTTCCGGATAAAAAACAAAACGCTCAAACTTAAAACGTCGGGTAAGTTCAAGTAGGGCTCGTGTCTCGAGGGTTCTGTATCGTTATATTGTTCAAAATGTTAGTTTAGGTTTTATGCCTTTTTATAAACATAAATATGTTTATTGTTTGGTTTATTTTGTCATGATTTTCACATGATTCAAGCCTTCAATGTGTGGTTGGAGTATGCTCCTTTCCCCCTCCGGTTGATTGAGGGGAGGCCTGTGCCTAGCATTGGGACGTATGTAGGCTGTTTAAGTTATGTTTCATATTATTGAATTATCGTTAATTCTCATTTTGTTAATTGTTCATGTAAGATGACGTATTAAAAGTGTATTTTTTATAATAAATGACATCTATGTCTATGAAAACTTTCTTTTGTACGATATACCTACCCATTTGCGATTTGGAACTATATACATTTTAGAACGTATCGTTCTCTGTGTACGGAACCCTAAAAAAATAAGTTTTGTGAAATTAAAAAGTGGATTGCTGCACAAATATTTTTTACTGTCGTTACTAAATATTAAAAGCGTATCGCCCTATTTTATTAGGACGTTTGCGCGTTTCAATACGGGTTCATTAATAAATTAGCCTGTAAAAAGCGACAGGCTTTCAAATCTATTTCTGAGTAAAACTCCGATTGGAAATATAATCGTGAACTTTTGTTATGTTGTGTTGTAACGTGCAAGATTATTTATGCAAGTACTCTTATACAGCTTAGGAGATTGAAGACGGAAATCGTAGGTTTAAATAATTTATGATGTCGCGCGTAGTCAGAACGGCAGAGGCGGGCGACGGGGCGACATAGTGTAACGATCGTCTTGTATGAAATATGAAAAATTTTCTTTGAACGCCTACTGCTCTTCTATGCGAAATGTAAGAGTTATCTCGCATTGCAGTAACTAGTGCAGTGGCGCTTTGTTTTACCAGTGAACTTTTGTTTGAAGTTATGTTAAAGCATGTTCAGTATATTGCAAGGACCCGTGTCATTATTTTTTGTAAGTATAATTCAGTCAACCGGAGGGGGTATGGAGCATACTCCACCACGCTGCTCCACTGCGGGTTGGTGGAGGTGTTTTTACGGCTAATAGCCGGGACCAACGGCTTAACGTGCCCTCCGAAGCACGGAACCATCTTACTTTTTCGGACAATCAGGTGATTCAAGCCTGAAAAGTCCTTACCAAACAAAGGACAGTTTCACAAAGTGATTTCGACAATGTCCCCATCGGGAATCGAACCCGGACCTCCAGATCGTGAGCCTAACGCTCTAACCACTAGACCACGGAGGCTGTTACCCCCTCCGGTTGATTGAGGGGAGGCCTGTGCCCAGCAGTGGGACGTATATAGGTAGTTTATGTATATGCCACACACATCAGTCACTACGGCTCTGTGGTATACCGGCTTGCTTCTCAATGGGGAGCGTCGCGTCGGTTTGAACCCCGGTACCGGACTGCTCTAATGAGTTATTCATTTATTTTAAGTGCAATTTTCACTATCACATTTGACTCGACCATATTAGACGGCGATACGGCTCACCGCCTATCACGTTAGTCTAACAGAAAGCTCGGTGAGGTGTGGGTACTTAGTTCATCTTGCTATTAATGTACTGACTACCAAAATTGGGATATAGTCTTGAGCTTATGTTATTTTATATTTCAGAAATTGATGCACAGCGCTAATAATCGATTTCGAACATTATACTGTCTTCTACGAACACAGTTAAGAAATAGGTAATAAGTTATTTTTGTTTGAAATGACTTATTTTGTACATTTACTGCATATTTTACCAACATCGGCAGATATGCTCCAGTAGCGCACGCACTTAGGACCATCAACGATATTTCTCAGCAGTGTACTGACATCGACCTATTTACGTGTTCGTTGACGGAATTCACGGAGTTAGTTATTAAATTCTTTAGTTAGGTACTAATGTTATAATTGCATTACATAGTCGAATTGGGACTGCCTGTAATGTCTATGTAATTTGTGTTAATAAATAAATAAATAAATATTTATAGGCCAGTTTTCAACTAATCAAAGTTACTTTTTACTAAACGTCAAAACACGAAACTACTATTATGGAATTTGTATGAAAAAGCACACAGTGACGTCATAGAAAAACGCGATAAAATGTCGGACATATTGTTACGTTTTTCTTGATATTTTTTTTAGAATGTCATAATTTATCTTGAACCTATTACACGACCCAATACAAATGGGGAGCGCTGAGAGCTCTCACCCGGTAATAATAATAAGTACGTACTATACTGTACAGTTAAGTATCTAGCAGTCTTCTTCTATCGTGTGGGTTGTGCGGGGTGAATTACCAACCTCAAGATGAGGTGATGGTGAAGTCGTAACATGAGCCATGTCAGGGGCCTTTAGCGGCGCAATAATAACCTAACTAGCAGTGACCGGATTACCTTATTTAAATGTATTGAAAAAATCCCGCGAAACCGGGATTGACAAGAACCGATAACGTAAATTAATAATTTGTTTTAAGGAAACCTATAAAATTTTAAACCATCGTAATTTTTTTTTGATCCCAGGATTTTTATTGCCTATCAAAATAAATGGTTTTGAGATGCCGCCTCCATACTTTTACAGCATTTCTTGGGATAATATGAAATTTGGATAAATAAGCGCTAGAATATCCGATCACTGGTTTCAACTTAAAGTACGTCACTTGAAGAGGCAGTTTTTTGCACCCTACTAACTTACAGACATTTTACTAACTTACCTACTACCTGTGCACAACTTATCACCTTTGCGGCTTAACGTTCGCTATGCAATAGTAATATTCTAAGTCCTATCATTCGTTGTAGCGCCTTTGGGTCTCATTGGGAGCATAACGTTACAAAATCTGTAGACGGCTGCGTACCCAATTTTGAACCTTAGGAAATTATATTAAAGTTTACAGTAGCTCAAAAGTTTGTAATGTTGCTAACAGTTTACAGACACGCATAAACGAAATTCGATTTAGGGAATGATTTATCGACTGTACGCAGTGATGAGAATTTGAACTTTGAATAATGGTTACGTCGTACTTTGACTTATATAGGACACCTTGATACCTTTCCATTGAAAGTCGCAGTAAACGTTTAGTTTGTTGTTGTTTATGTAAGAAATATAAGTACTTAATAGATTTATAATATTCGTAATATTCATCTATACAGGGTGTTAGTGACATCGTAACGAATACTCAGGGGGATGATTCAGACCATGATTCTGAGTTATATATCAAGTGCAATTTTCTGTCGCAAAATTCATGTTTTTTTTTTTTTTAATTATTTTCATATCTATACTTTTGCGGTGGAAAATTCCACTTGATATTAACTCGGAATAATCAGCTGAATCATCCCTCTCAGTATTCGTTACGACATCACTTACACCCCGTACAAGTACATACGGTAGCCATGCAAGTAGGTATGGGTGTTAGTGACAATGTAACGAATACTGAAGGGGATGATTCAGACCATGATTCTGAGTCGATATCAAGTGGAATTTCCTGTTGGAAAAGTCATGTAAATATTAGTGCTTTTTTAAATTATTTTCCGTTCCATACGTAAAATGAATAGGTATTGAAAACGTTTTCAATTCAATATTAGATAGCCAAAATGTCTTTCTTAAATATATAATCTCGTACTTTACTTTCATGAAGAGGAAGTACATAAGTAGTATGTTTAAATAAGGATTTAATGCGGTTAGTCTAAAAGTTCTTACTATCTCATTTATAACATCCGCGAGCTAGCTAGTCGAGTCATATTTAACTTAAATAAAATATTCAGAGTTGAGAACTATACGGCCAAGCTGCGATTTAAATTAGCATCTGTAAAAAGAAGTCGTAAGGCATCTTTTCCACTGCTAGCGAAGAAAATACGGTCCAAATAGTGAATGTTGTAATAACATTCAATGTATGGCCCATGCCGTGTTGTAAGTGGAGGTGTCTCACGTCGTGGCGTGGTGGTGGCGATGGCCAAAACTTAAATTTATTTTATCTTCTTCTATCGTGTGGATTGTGAGGTGAATTACCAACCCCATCAACCCTGGTGTCAGGGTTATTACTGAGCCGCCATAGGCCCCTGATATGACTCGTGTAACGACTACGTACTTACATTAGTAGGTAACTAATAACCGGGACCAACGGGTTAACGTGCCTTCCGAAGCACGGACTTCTTTTATTATTCACACTATTTGTTTTATTGAGTTTTAGTTCTAAAATATTACAATTATGCGTGGCACGTCACGCTCCGGTAGGGAAGTATTGCCATTTATTATTATTTGAAAGTTGTGAGGGCCGGACCGAATGCAGCCCGCGGGGTCACTGCGACCTTGACAGATCTATTGTGACCCTAAGTCCCTACATTTAAATATCCTCCTCTAGACCGATCCGTTCGAATAGATCCAACGTCTTTTTGGGAGAAAGCTCCATGACTTCCTGGGGGTCCATTATGTGGCCCCCAAGTGTACGGCTTCTACTATGTATGAGAGCCTCGCAGCTGCATAGCAGATGTAGTGGCGTCTCATCTTCCCCTAAGCAGAATCTGCATAGAGGAGACTCGGTCAGCTCCATTCTGTGTAGGTGCTTATTGAGTCTACAATGCCCCGTGAGGGCCCGTATCAACAACCTAACCTGCCCCCTAGTGAGAGTAAGGATTTTTGATGATAATTTCTTAGAAAAAGGTCTAATCAGCTGCTTTGAATGTTTTAGGCCAACTGAGTTGTACCAAAATTTCTTGGATTCATTTCCTAGTCGCACCCCCAGATGATATCTAGAGGTGCTTTTCGAGATCCCGCAGAAGGGTTCGGGTCCGGTTAAACTTGTGCCCGATCCCTCTCTTGCGAGTTCGTCAGCAATTTCATTGCCCTTAATGTTAGAGTGCCCTGGGACCCAGCCTAGTGTTACCGAGTTTGAGGCCCCCAACTTATTCAGACTATTAATACACTCTAGGGTGAGTAATGAGTCTGCTTCAGACGCCGCCACCGCCTTAAGGGCAGCCTGGCTGTCCGACAGTATGAGAATGTTACTGTTTGTGTTCCCCAAATTTTGGTGCACACAATCAATGATGGCATACATCTCGGCCTGAAAAACTGTGGCGTGCGCCCCCATGCTGGTCACCCTCCTTCGCTTGGGGCACCCTCCGTATACACCCGCCCCTGAGAGCCCGTCTCGCTTAGAGCCGTCGGTAAACCACACCCGATCAGCACTGGGAAAGGGCGAGGGTACAGTTCCAGACCACTCCTCTCTCTCTGGTATTACCACCTTGAAGTACCTCACAAAGTTATGAGTCCCGACCATGACGTCTGAGGGCATCGCCATGACCGGGTCAGTCATAAGGTCCTCTTTGAGCTTTCTCATGACAGTTGATCCCCATGTCGTCTTACCCCTTTCCTTAGCTCGGAGCATAGCTATTCTAGCTTCCCCGATTATGTAGAGATGGAGTGGAGGCAGGTTTAGTGCCGCCTCCATTGCTAAGGTCGGTGTGGACGACATAGCTCCCGGTATTATCATACAAGCCATTCTTTGGACGCTGGTTAGGTCCGAAATGTAGGTTCCAATAGATGCCTTTTTGAACCATGCTGCACAGCCGTACGCGAGCATAGGCCTCACCACAGCAGTGTAGAGCCAAAGCATGGCCTTAGGTTTAAGGCCCCATCTTGAACCAGCTAGGCGCCTGCAGGTGCCTATTGCAGATTTGGCTTTTCTTGTGATACTACCTATGTGTTGTGACCATGTAAGCCTTTGATCGAAGGTCAATCCCAAATATTTAACCTCGCTAGAGAAGCCTACTTATAAAAGTATTGCCATATAAAAACGTTTGTGTTACCACTTATTTTATTAGTAAGAATCTATTGCCAGTAAAGATATTAATGTTTCCAACATATATCAGGTGTAAATACAAAAGTTAAGGGTACAATTCGAATACAGAATTCAAAATCTAAGTGCACTAAAATTACTCGATACTGTCTTGGGCGAATGATGGCCATATTCAACGCTTGATTTATTTTATATAAGCCGCCTAAATGTGCACCATGTATATTTATGCGCAATAAACGGTAGTGAAAGAAATATATGTTTATATTGCCTATAAATGAAAATAATAATAGCTAAATAGATAATTTTTGACTATTCGATTTTATCAAAACATTCGCGGTTGTTTTTTTTTACAGAAGCCCGTCTGACCTTCCAATCCGCGAAGGGAAAACCAGCTCAATACAGGTTAGGTCACATACCTCCGAAAATGCATTTCTCGGAAATGTGGGTTGCCTCACGATGTTTTCCTTCACCGCTGAGCACGTGATTATCATTTATGAACCAAACATGAATGCGTAAACAAATTTAACAGTCATTGGTTTAGGCCTGTGCTGGATTAGTACCTGCGACCTAAAAGTGAGAGCAAGCGTTCTACCAACTGGGCTACCACGGTGCGGCGGCACTGTTCTTGATAGCGACAAGCGCTGAAAGAGGAAAAATGTCCATCAAGCCAGGGAGATCGGTGTCGGAGTCCTGACGTATTTGTTGTCGCGAGCTGATTGGCCGCCTCTATGGCTAGACTAACCAGGTGTCAGGATCGTGTATTACGTCCTGTATTAATATTGAAATGCCTATTTACTTGCATACATTTTATTCTATATAATACTATTGTACTGTATTTCAGTTTAATTTGGAAAACGAGCATGTGGCTTTTATGCAAACTGGCGTGTGGCTGAAAACAAACAGTACTAAGTAATACAGTACTTCAGTCCCTACCGCGGCGCGCTATAAATCTTCGCTTGCCAGCTATGACATATTTTACGACACGCTACGAGAAAGCCTCTTGGTATTTTCCTACATATTAACAATTAAATTGCAGCACAGTGCTCGAATTGTTTTTTGGGGAAACAAGAAATTCCTTCGCAGTCTAGATAAGTAAGTAAGTATAATTATTGTTAGAGAATACTCTACAACGAGCTGCTTATGTAAAATATCCTTTAGATAACTGAGTTGGCTGTAGATTGTATTGTAAAATAATAAAGTTGTATAAGCTTTTTGGGGTTGTGAGGTCTTGCGGCGGATATAAAGACATATTTCCGCTTGGTTTGGAACGAAAAATTAAAAATCTCCGCGGTGAATTTATTATGCATACATTCAGCAGTCCTTTCCTCGCGGATTTGTGAACTGATTCAATACTTTTCCCTCCCTAATGGATCTCTGTACAGAACCATTAATTTTATTATTTAGGGCATCGTGATGCGGCAAAACCCCTTCTCACGCCCTGTTCCTATTTAATGAAATCAAACGACGTCCGCTGATTTCTTTATTCGGCTTCTATTAACTGAAAAGGGTAGGCCTGAAAGACTTTCCTGACCTAATCGAAAATAATTTGCCAAAAGGACGGGTGAACCGCAATTTTCTTGTTAAGATCAATTAGTTCCTTCGATTTTTTATTGATAGGTTTAATATACGAGTACTAAGACACATAGCACTTGTCTTCTTATGTTAGTATATGTGGCAGAAATTCATCATACACAAAGGGATTTCCATTGCAGTTTCTGAAGAAGGTAAACAACACAATATTGCGAGCATTTTATTTTGCTTATTTATATTTAAACTAACATAATATTAAACTAACTTAATAATACCTTACTAGTGGCAAAATATTTTATCTGACATTATTTACAACATTAGCCCAAGTTCTCTTAATCATATCTGCACCTTTTTCACCAATCATTATAGCAGGAGCGTTGGTATGAGCTGATGTCGTCCTAGGAATTACACTAGAGTCTACTACCCTAAGGCCTTCTACTCCATACACTCTCAACTCAGGATCCACTACGGCTTCGGGGTCAGTCTGCGGGCCCATCTTGCAGGTGGCAATCTGATGATGCAGACTTATCATGAGAGTCCTCACAGCGCACTCCCAGTAAGAATATGACCCAAAAGCAAGTGTTTCGCATCCCGGATACGTAGCTCTATGCAACTTGGCTCCATATTTCTGAAAAGCTTTAGACTGTCCCAATTGTATAATATATTTAATGGCAGCAATCATAGTTTCCATATCTTTAGAGTCCGTGAAGTAATTAGGGAAAATCCTAGGTTGAGAATAGGGGTTAGAATCCCGAAGTTCCAGGAAACCTCTAGATCTTGGATGTAGGAGTATTGGAATGGCCGACCAGGTGTCTTTGCCGCTTAGACTTCCAAAAGCTGTGTAATAAGTATTATCTGAAATTTTCCAACTCTGTCTAAATATACCGCCAGAATCTAAAGTCATTGACGAGCCCAGACTTAGCAGTTCTACATCTGGAACTTGCTCGGGGTCCTCAGATACATTTGTTTTTAAGTAACCGATTGCTTCAACTGTGCCAGGGCTAGCCAGCAGGCCATCTCCGTACTGCAACCACTGAATAAGATTAGGCAGCGTTGATATCTTCGGCTCAATAAGACTGGCATTGGTAGTGTTTAATTTGAAGATTACTCCAGGGAAACAAACGTGGTCGTACAGGTTCCTACCAACTTGCAAGTCAGCTATGACAGGAATTCCAAGTTCCTTTAAGTGGTCTTTGGGTCCGACGCCTGACAGCATGAGTAACTGGGGGGAAGCTATAGGTCCTGCAGAGAGGATGATTTCCCTGTGGCAGCGAACTACATATTTAACACCATTCTTGATATACTCGACAGCGTACGCTCGTTTTGTTTTAGGTTCAATAATGACCTTTGTGGCTCTAGCTTCAGGTAAAATATGTAGATTTCGTCGTCGTTTGTGTGGACGGAGGAAAGCTTTAGCAGTGCTCCACCGGTGGCCTCTGTTGGTGGTTGTCTGGACGTATCCGAACCCGAGACCATCAGGGGCATTATAATCCACAGTGCGATGTCCATACAATCTGCCCGCCTCCAGGAAAGCCTCAACCAGTCCAGTTCTGTAAATAATAAAAAAACATTTTTCATTCTCTGTTAAATAATAGTAGGAATATTTCACGATAAAATTAATGAAACCAATTAGGTACCTGAATGGAGGACCTTCCACTATCATTTCGCCATCACGTCCGTTGTAGGGGAAATCCTTATATTTCTTAACTTCTGATCGCTGAGACTTCTTGAAGTACTGCAGAACTTCGTTGGAAGTCCTGTAATTTTAATAATTAGCATAAATTGCCTGTTCGTACTACCGTATTATTAGTGATTGTAGAGCTGTTACTTTTCTTTAGTTATATAACTCGTTTTGAAGTAAATTTCCAGTAAGTTATTTTTATATAGGTCAGAAATTCGGTATCATAATTATTTACGTAAACTTGACGATAGTCCATAATATAGAGTTGATATTACCATTCATCGCATTACATAAAAAATACAATACGTACGTACGTAACGTAAAATTATTACTATATTAAAAAGACTATTTAAGAACAGTATTATACGTATACAACAAACTGCCTGGCCATATCACACAAGCAAATAATTTCACTATATTTAAACTAAGACTTAAAAAATTCTATAGTTTTGACGACCTGTAATTGATAATAATTATTTTAATCAAATCAAATCAAATATACTTTATTGCACACAACATACAAAACAAATTCACACAATTTAATGTAAGTAATTGAATTCGGTAATAATATTTAATATTTTATTTTATTTATTTCGTACGGCTGATGATGATGATTTAATATAAATTGAATTTTGTAATATATGTGACGTGTAATTATTATTATCAATAAGTGACTATGACTATTTTATTACCAGGTTTGATAGGGTCGGTCCCCGACCTTTATAACACACACGTGGAGAAGAATGGATTGTGCTTAGTTTGTTCATTTGTAATTTCCCTGTACATTAAGTTTTTGTGCAGGAACGGGTTGTTGTATTGTGTTTGTATAGTAAGAGTAGTAATTTCACTCACCATCCGTAGTTTCCATCCTCAGCGACTCTGTCCCAATCCTGGGGCCGGCCTCGGGTGTAGATCATATAGTTAGTGACGCTGGTACCCCCCACTGCCTTGCCACGGGGCCAGTAGCACCTCTTTCCTTCACTACCTGCAATCGACAAGCATACATACACATATACATAAAATTACGTCTATTTATAATGCGTCTATTTCTTTTTTGAGGGTCTTTCTATTTATAAAGCTGTCTGTAAAACTTTAATAACAAAAACATCATAGAAGGAAAAAAATGAAGAGAGGAAGGGGTAGACCTAGGAGAACATTTTTGAAACAAATAAAAGAAAAGGTGCAGGTATCAGGAGGTGAAGGATTTGGCGGGAAGAAGAGAGGAATGGCGATTACTCCACCGACAAGAGCGCAGCTCTTAAATAAAGAGAGAAAAGTTTCATATGTATTGCTGTATGTGTACCTAAATAAATAGGGTAGGTAGAGACCACGGGATTCTACCTACTACTATCCTGGGACACCACTTTCGCTTCTTCCATACTCATCAAAGACTCCATCCATGCTCGCCGGTTTAAAGTACTCTGGACCTGACCTTTGTTTAAAAATCTTGGATCTGATCGCGGTTGATACGCCTAGGTCTTCTTACAACCCTAACACTTACACCCATATCGTAATTGAACATGATTAAAGTAAAGTAATAATCAGTCGAGCAGAGCTACAGTTAAGAGCCTGTCCAGATGAGGCGTTTTACGTGCGTTGTCATACCACAGAGTACGTAACACCGTACGGATACAGACGCACATCTCCAAGTATGCAGGAATCTATAAAGTAATAAAATTACTCTGTGGTATGCAGACGCGAGTAAATCGCGCCTTCTGAACAAGGTCTAAACGGGTTGCATACCAGCGAGATGCCCATTTGATTCGCCCAGGTTATTCATTCATTCATTTTGAAATTTTCAGCTGTCAATCATCCCTTTTCCTTATGGCGGATAAGAAAATGACAGGTATAACTTAAAATTAGGAGGTGTCTGCAGAAGTCAGCAACAATGTTCCATTAATGTGTAAGCAAATAGTTTATTCATACATTTATTCTGAAAGCAACAAGTCGATAATTTGCTGCTACTTTGTTGTTAATGTCCGAAGGCTTTGGTGCTTCTGTTTTCTTAATGACCCTCGGCAGTTATCACATTTCCGAAAACAAACGAATGCTAATTTCCATGTTCATCAATTATTAGATTTACTCGTATCGTGTATAAGAATTTGAATTCGGAACTAAGTACTTACTTACTTCACATTAACATTAATTTGAATTTGGAAATGTGACAATTGGCAAGAGTCATTAAGAAAATAGAAGCACTATTGATAAATACATACCTATTCTTTGAAGTTGTTCGTCATCTGGTTGTAGATTGTCTTTTAGTGACTTGTGACTATGCCCATCCCGATAAGGATTACGAGATGTATCTATCTGTACGTCCAATGGTTATAAAGTCTGATTCAATTACTTTATGAATAATTGGATAAACAATACTGAATGCATAGTGAAGTTTGCCCGGTCTAGCTAGCCTATGAATCCATTAATTATTATGACGGATACACATATGCACAATACACAATAGGTATTGCACATGTTACTTCAGCAAACTAAGTCATGAACAATAGGCGTGATTTAACGAAATATATCAGAGAGTTTGTTAAACTTTTTGTTTGATTCCTACTTTGCTATGCCGATTCCCTCGTTTTTTTTCAAAATCGTTTATTTTCAGTATCACCATCACGATTATTAGATAATACTTATTCCAAAAAGGCCTCAGTTCCGGTCCGTAAAATTCGGAGGTTCTGGGTTGGAATTCCGGTAGTGACATACTTACCACAAAAATCACTTTATGATCCCTAATTTGGTTAAGACGTTGCAGGCTGATCACCCAACTGTCAGAAAGTACTTCGTGATATGTGTGGGCAGGGTATTTTATGAATTCTCTGAACCACAAAAAAGCTGGATTTGAGTATAAGTGGGTATGTAGTATCACATACCCACTTATCCGTTCAGTGGATCGCAGTAAAAGTTGTTAAACTTCGGTAATAGTTTTCAATCAACAAGCACATGTGTTGTTAAAACTCGTTACTACCAGATCGTAGACTAGACGATGCCATTACGTTAGTATTTGAGACTCATAATGTGCCAGTACCGAGACAAACCAACGGTTCAACGAAATTTGAAAGTCAAAAATTTTATCGTCTGTGAGTATGCAAAATCGGATGGTGTTTGGCTAAAACCCGCTTTGTTTACGCGACAATCGCACCGGAAAATATTATGCACAGGAGTATTTTTATGAAACTAGCAATGGCAAAAAATATGGGTCTACCCATCGTTTGCTCTGAATAGAACCAGTTTACGCAAACGGACGTAGTATTATTCCTTATTCTATGGCAAAAGTAAATAAATAATACTTTCATATCAATGAGTAACAACCATGTGTTTAATGTTAAAATGGTGGTCATTCCTGCGTTTGATAGTTCTAACGTACACAACGAACGAAATAAAAGAAGAACGGAGTTCGGCTTGTTCCCCGACTATTCTAGGGGATGTTTGTTGTGGAAAAATTTGCGATGAAAATTAATAAATAATCGATAGAGTCACTAATATATTTTAAATGGTTCTAACACTAGCCTTTTCTCTGTCGTGCACGGGTAGGCCCTATTTTAAAAAATTACAGACTAAAATAAAATAAAGTTTTGTCTGCTAGAATTTGCACCATAATGCTTATACTATTTTCTTAATGCGCGTCATTTGCAATGCTTTTGATGCTGTTTTCACCAACAATATGCATTAACATAACATAAGCTCACGACTATAAAGTTTTGTTTCATTTCCCAATTGGGGTAGTCAGAGGTACATCCATCGCAAGATGAACTAAGTACCTACACCGAGTTTTCTGTTAGACCAACGTGATATGATAATAGGTGGTGAGCCGTATTGCCGTCCATAGCGGTCGAGCCATATGTGTTAGTGTGTGTATTACCAAACTACTCAGATTATAGCACGTCATACGTATTTAGTAGAAATGTACACGCTGCTTTCATAACTTAGTAAATGTTTAATACTCTATTGAAGCAAGGAGAAAAGACTAATTACAAAACTAAGTTATAGCTCATAATGGTGTTAATAAATTATGCAAAAGCAATTGATTGTTACAATTCATTGAAGTGGTTAGATAGTACGGAATCGCATTGCAGATACGGGTGATTTTTACGAAATTGGCAAATATTGAGAGAAATTTCATTACCTTGTGAAACTGAGAAATGGTTGGAATGGAAAGAAATCAATCGTGGTCGGGATCTTCGCAGTTGAAGAAAAATATATTACCTAGTAGGTGTACCTGTATACCTATCTTCCTATTTAATCATATTTCAGTGAGTGTTTGTAACGGCCTTCCTGGTCAGTGGTTGAGCGTTGGCTTCGCGATCCGGAGGTCCCGGGTTCGAATCTCGGTGGGGACATATCCCAAAAATCTCTTCGTGATCGGTTAGTTTGGTTAGGACTAAGGAAGATGATAAGTCGTCAGCCCCGGTTACTACTTACTGATGTAAGTATGTAGTCGTTACATGAGCCATGTCAGGGGCCTTTGGCGGCTCAATAATAACGCTAACACCGGAGTTGTTGAGGTTGGTCTTCCACCTCACAACACAACAACAACATCTCCCTAGCATTATCCCGTTTTTCACAGGGTCCGCTTACCTAACCTGAAGATTTGACAGGTCCGGTTTTACAGGAGCGACTGCATGTCTGCCCTTCCAACCCGCGAAGGGATCCAGCCCAATACAGCGTTATGAAAACAAATCTATGAATCAAATGTCACATTTTGTCTCAAAAGTCTATTTCATATTATAATGTGACAAATTATTCCTCAGTGTCGCCGTGGTGCCCCTACACGTAAGACCTCTACCCTGAAAAGAGGTCAACATTGCTAATGTATCGGTCTCGGAGGATGCATCCAACATTCAGAAATGTATACATAAACCTTAGGCTAATAGGTATAACTAACCTACTTGTAACAAAGACTGTCTTTAGTCTAGCGGTAGAGAGAGCGTTCGCATTACGACATTCAGGTACTGGATTCGATTCCCCATGGAGAAATTGTCAAAATCACTTTGAGAGACTGTCCTTAGTTTGATTAGAACATTGGGTGAACAACTTCTCCAAAAAGTGATGGGTCCGATGCTTCAGAAGGCATGTTAAACCAATACCGTTAGTCCCGGCTCGTAGCTGTTACATGAGTCATGTCATAAGAATTTGGTCAATACTCAACATCCACGACTGTTAATTGGGTTGGTGAGGAGAAGCAATGACCTGTTTGTTTCTATTTTTTTTATATTACTTGGGTTAACAGCTGCTAATATTGAAAACTTTACTTAAGCTTAACTCCACCGACATTCATAAAATATTTAAGTACCTAATATTAGATAGAACGACTATATCAGTACAATTAGTTTATATTTCAATTAGCTTTATCCCGCGGCTTCGCTCGCGATTAAATCGGAGTAACACGGTGTCTCTTTCCTAATGTATCCATTTTCAGCTTCCTACTTTGAAAACTGCAGAATATCCCATATAAAATTTCACTCTCTCTTTGAAGGGGTTGAGGCAGAGAAGGTTGCGTTTTCATACAAATTCCATAGTAATTTTAACGTTTAGTAAAAAGTAACTGATTTGACTAGTTGGGAACTAGCCTATCGTAAGTATGTCAAGTCAAAGAAAGCTGTTGTTGTTGAGCTGCTGCTCATCGTTAGCCAAGTTGGCTAAGGACCCGCGAGAAATGCATGAGTTCACAAAGTATCTTACCTATACAAGTACCGGGCTGCGGTTCAGTGACATACGGCCAGCTGTAGTCTGACAACTGCAGATACGGCACAAACATGGGTATGTCTGACAGGAGCATCTCTGGCTTGCCAGCCTCAAGAACTAGCACCGTGGCCCTGGGCTTTTCTTCAGACAACCTGGCTGCCAGCACTGAACCTGCCGAGCCAGCACCCACTATGACGTAGTCGTACACCTCCAATGGCTGGGTGTGCCCTGAAAATTGAACAAATTTTTAATAATATAAGAAAAATACACTTGTTCAATGTGCCTAAAGTTATTTTAGACGACTGAAATTTCCTTTCCTATAATTATTTAACACTGTTAAAACAATTATATTTCCCTTTCGGTCCGTGAAGGACTTCGTCATTTCTAATTCACATAATAAGTACTTAGTATGTATCTTTCTTTAGACAATTAAAGTGTCCTGGTGGTCTGTTTTCTAGTTACAAAAACGATGTAATTGCAAGTACCGTCTGCATTCGTTTGTATTCTAGTTTGTAAAAAGTACGTAATGTATGTATGTGATTGCAAGCACCAATGGATTAAGTGGATTCCTAAAAACACAAACTTATAAACTTTTACAGTAAAATAATAAACTTTTGATCTAAGGTAAGTTATCTCACACAAATTGCGTTCGTTAATTATGCTTTAAATAAAACAATATATTAAATATATAGCAAAATAAACATAATTATGCTGATGATATACTAGGTACCTACTTGTGGTACCTTGCCACAAGGACATTTTAATACAAAATTGATTATACAGGCAATGATTTTTTCTATATCAAAAACTGGAATTCTTATGTTAACAATGGGTACTTAATTGAATGGAGCGCGCACTGGTCATACTAATTGTCAATCTAAAACAGTAATTAAGTATGGATGAAGGTAATCAGATATGAATTTGTGAGAATGCTTAGTAAAATATGCTTTAATTTATGTTTATGTGTTTTTAAACACTCGCATCACACCATCATTAAGATTTTGATGATAAACATAAAGTTTTTGTTTTGTCTAAGTCTTAAGTTATTGTTTACAGCTGATTCTATAGCTAGCTGATACCTCACGTTGCTGTTTTTGGAGTTGAGGTCGTTAGATAATCGTAGCTTTACTACTAGAGAGCTTTACTAGAGATTAGTGTTGCCGTTAATCGATTAATAATCGATTATTTTCTAAGCCCCTAAATAATCTAGATATCGATATGCCTATCGATAGTATCAGATATAATTGTAGAATTTCCAATATCGATAGTATCGATACTATCTACTTATAAGCATATTTAGATTATTTATTAGAGATAATATGAAACTCCAAATTGAAGAAGGTTTCCAGAAAACAATGTTGTTTATGTTAACATTGGGACGGGTTACGCATCACTTAAGAAAGTGCATCATAATTAGACACCACATGTAACTTTGTTTTGGAGAAAGTATGAAATAAAAAATAGTTCAATAAGTTATTTAAGTCAACTTACCTTTAGGCAGAGGATATGAATCTCTCAAAAAGTCAAATATGTCTCCATTGATAGGTGCGTAGTTGATAGCCATGGATTGTTTCATCATTTCCACAATGGGACTCTGAGGATGTGACGTTTCAAACGGGTAGTACCTTCTTTCTCTGGGATCCTTTTTGTTCGAGTACTTCTTCCGACTTTGATTATGTATGTAATTGTTACTACTACGCGTGTTTGTGTAGCTAGCGTCATTTTTGACAAATGTGGGATATGGCCATAGTATTTTCGGGCCTCTTTCGTTTACCTGATAATCTGCATCCTCATCTTCAACAATAGCAAATTCGTCATCAGGGATAGCTTTAGCTGAACTGTATAGTAATCCTAATATCACAAAACTTAATGCAGTCTTAAACTCTTTCATTATGTCTGAAACAGAAAAAAAAAATACTTAGATAAAGTTAAATAAAGTAGTAGTAGTAGTAGTAATAAGTAGTAAATAAATAATAATTAGTAGTAGTAGTTAAGTTAGTTATGCTGTTATAAATTCGGAGCGTTGAGGACTCTCGTTGCACAGAATACCTCCTCATTGAAAGTCGAAAGTTTGTTTCCAAAAGCGGTATAATTTTTTTAAACTTTTAAGAAAAGAAAAAGGTTTTTCTGACTCAACTTTCGACCAGGTCACCAAGTTCCCAAGTCAACTTATCATTCGTTGGCGGTTTCCAGCGAATTAAACAAATTAATTTGGTAGTGATAAGAAATCATACCTCAGGAGAATTCGTAAATTACCTTTCGAGTTCGAGATAAGCACAGAGACTGGGGCATCAATTTTGGAACTCCACAAAAATATTTTTCCGAAGTTTATTTATTAAAGTAAATATTTATTAATTTATTTAAGTACGAGTATTTTAAGTACCAAAGTAAAGTATTGTATAATCATTTTATTGCGATAAATGATTAAACTCAATTTTTTTAATGCAGCACTAAAATATGACACTTACCTATTTATGTAAATAAATTCTTATTTTTGATTTACCATTAGAAATTAAAAAAAAGTTTTTTCACGTTACCGGCGTGCTGTCGTGCCGGCGTGCGCGCAACGATTGACCGTTTTTGAATCGAACGCACTGCGGGCCTTGACCGTGCGCAGGTTGGCCCGCTATGTTGACATGATGACCAATATCAAGGACCATTCTTACATGCGAAAGAAAATAGCCGATCATGCAAAGCTTGGCATACCTACGTACATTCATTTGAATCTATTCATACCTTATTTTGATTGTTTAAATTACCTTTGTACAGTTATTTACTCTAGATTTTTTTACACAAGTGCTTAACTGCCGAAGTACTCGTAATTTAAAAGGTTGCCTGGCAGAAATTACTGTTTAGCAATAAGGCCGTCTATTGTGCTTATTTTTATTCGTATGTATACGTCCTGTGTATATGTTTTGTGCAATAAAGAATTATTGATTAATTGATTAATCAACAATAAAAATGTATTCTCTAATTTCAATGTGGCTTAATAATATATAGGCAGTTAAAATTAACTAAGATCGTTCAGATTTCAATAATCTAAAAATTACTAGTAAGTAGGTTTATATTAATTAAAATTCCGGAACAATTAATATAAAAATTATCGGATATTATGTAAATATACCTATTATGTGAAGCCTATAAAAATACAGATGCTCAAATAATAAAAAACGAGGTCAAACGCACGACTTTATATATTTACATTTACTTATATTTACATTTTAATACAAAGTTTTGACAATAGACTCATTACTTACTGCAGAACAAACAATTGGTTATGATATCATCCCTTATTATACGGTATAATATAAATAAATACCTAAGTTAAGTAGGACAGGAAGCAGGTGTTCCACCAATGAAGATTTATTGACTAACATAACGGAAGAAACGAACCACTGAGACATGTACGTATGACACACCGGTACTACCAATGCTTATAAATATATATTACTGTGGTACTAGTATGCGGGGTATGTATAATTATTCTACGCTACAACAAAAAACTACTGCTATACTGTTTACTGAGCAGTCTTGAGCAGTTAACAGCAGTATAGTAGTAAAAAAAACATAAACAGCCTATATACAGGGTGTTAGTAACATAGTAACGAATACTCAGGGGGATGATTCAGACCATGATTCTGTGTTAATATCAAGTGGAATTTTTCGTCGCAAAATTCATGTTTTTTTTTATTCATTTTTTAATTATTTTCAATTCTATACTTTTGCGAACGAAAATTCTATTTGATATTAACTCAGAATAATCAGCTGAATCATCCCCTTCAGTATTCGTTACGATGTCACTTACACCCCACACAAGTACATACGGTAGCCATACAAGTAGGTATGGGTGTTAGTGACACCGTAACGAATACTGAGGGGGATAGTTCAGACCATGATTCTGAGTTGATATCAAGTGGAATTTTCAGTCTGAATATTCCTAAAATGTTTGTGTTTTTTTAAATTATTTTCAATTCCATACTTTTGCGACGGAAAATTCCACTTGATATCATCTCAGAATCATGGCCTCAATCACCCCTCAAAGTTTTTGTTACGATGTCACTAACACCCTGTATGTCCCACAGCTGGGCACAGGCTTCCTCTCAATCAACCGGAGGGGGCATGAAGCATACTCCACCACGCTGCTCAACTGCGGGTTGGTGGAGGTGTTCTTAGCAGTTTAACGTGCTCTTCGAAGCACGGAATCATATTACTTTTTCAGACAATCAGGTGATTCAAGCCTGAAAAGTCGTTACTAAACAAAGGACAGTCTCACAAAGTAATTTCGAGAATGTCTCTGGCCTGTTACCTGGAATAAATTGCTGCATGAGTAATAAGGCCGCCTGTATCTGTTGTCCTTATCTCTGTATCTTGTGTCCATTGTGTTCAATAAAGTATTTTATCCATCTATCTATCCCTATAGGGATATCGAACCCGGACCTCCAGATCGTGAGCCTAACGTTCTAACAACTAGACCACGGAGGTTGTTTAGTAGTAGCATAGGTAGTAGTAGTTTTTTGTTGAAGTTTAGTATAGCTATTAAACTACGTATATTACGCGTGGAGGTGTTTCACAAAGTTATGACGCTTTTCATGGTCCAATAAACATAAAAGAATGAAAATGTAACATCTAGTAAAATAGGTAACGAAGTAGTTGAAGATGGCTTTCAATATTAATTGTTATACATATTTAAATGGTGTGCTCAAATGCCCGCTACGTGTGAGGATCTTTTCCAACAAATATTGGCTATATAAGCCACATGAACGTCGGAGTTGAAGCAGTCGCCGTAGCCGAAATCGGCTGGATCTCACATCTCTCTCATTCTCATCAATAATTGGAGTTTTACTTTTGTAGAAACGGACATATTATCTCACTGATGTGCAGGGCCGATGTCTCAACAACAAGCTGAGAGACCTCAACGCTTTTCATTTGTCCTGCCAAGTAACCACTGCGATCACAGGAAAGCCTTCAATGAATAAACTGTAAAAAAGCTGTTGAAGTAAATACAAATTACAACCCTTTTTTACGTGACTTGTTGTAGATTTGCCGCATATGACTTTTATTGGCCGGAAAAATGGGAAGCGATGAGCGCTCTCACAGGTACAAATTTTAAGACAACAGAATTAACTGGTACGAATATTGATGAAATGACGCGACTCTATAGTGACTTTGCTGATACTGAAACAAATATCTATATATTTACATACATACATAAACTCACGCCTATTTCCCACCGGGGTAAGCAGAGACAATTGAATTCCATTTGCTTCGAATCTGACATACTTCTCTTGCTTCCTCCACATTCATCAATCGTTTCATACACGTACGCCGGTTCAGAGTAGATCTTACTGAACCTTTTCAGGACATCTCCAATTTGGGCAATGTACGTCCTTCTAGGTCTTCCTTTGCCAGTCCTACCAACAACCTTCGCTTTATGTACTGCTTTCATAGTCCTATTATCTACATATTTAACCCTCCAAATACAAATAAGCGTAGTTCGCAGTCGCACATTAGCGTAGTGGTAATAACTATGCAAATATTCATGTTTTGATAACACTATATTATTTGATTAGATCTCACACATCTGATTTATGCTGGAGCAAGTAATTTACAAGTCTAGAGTGCAACGTACTAGTTTCGTGATTTACAGTTACAGTACGTACGAATAATACGAAAACAATGATATAAGTTGTACTTACCATATATTACAGAAACATTGTTGATGTAAGTAACATGTTGTACAGTGGCAAGTTACCAGCCCATTGTCAAAGAATAAACAGTAATACTACCTACGTGTAGAAGGGGAACTCTTCGACTCCACGCCCCGCACCTATACAAGCTTGCAGAGAGCTTGATTTACCCATAAGCGCGAATAAATTAAACAGTCTATGGATTTATCTACCCCAACCCCAAGGTGTTTAGCCTATTTAAGACGTAAGCTGTTACGTAAAGGAGCGCGCGCGGATTGTCTGTAATAACTAGGTTTTTGCCTAAAGTTTCCTCCACGCTTCCTAGTCTGCTCTTAACTAGTTCCTTTGCTTTTCTATAAAAAAATGCACACATGTAAATTGATACAAAAAAGCTTGAACGAAGCTTGTGTGGATTTTATTGACTGTTTATAATTAATTACATTTTTGACGAAGCCTGTGGTGGATACCTAGTCTTTTTGCTTTTTTTTAATTTTTTTACCTAATTATTAAATAAAAAAAGAATAATTTAAACAAACAATTAATTTCTTTTATAAACAACAATTATTGTTTATAACGATGAAGGCCACTCACAGCAAAAACGTTTGTTTTAAATACGTAAGAGCTATAGTAACATAATTATACAGCCATGGGTAGAAGTAGGAAAGAGGAGGTGACAATATTTAAATCACACCAGCTAACAAAGACTGTCTGTCCGTTAATCTGCCATTAAGCTTAGTGGGTTAGTACAACAATAATGAATTTGCTAAAGAATTCCCGTTATCTACGACAATTGTCTGTATGACCGTAGGTATACCTGCCCAGAATTGTATTTTTTTTTACCTACTCTTACTCCGCCCACAGTGTGATTTCAAAATTATTATTTATGTATGTAAATACGCTACAGTTATTGTTTGCTTCCTTACTGCCTATGTAAAAAATAGGTATTTAAAGATATTCAAAAGTAAGTTGCAGAACTAGGAGGCGTATACAATAACCATTTTGAATGGAACTGTAAAGTATACAGCAAAGTCACTACTTTTATTATCATATTATTATTAAGTAAAGTCATTCATTTTTGACACCGAAAATATAAATTGCCATTGAGTTCATTCCGTAAATTCCTGATTATATATATTATAATAACTTTATTAACAACTTTGACGTCGAGAATAATACCATCATTACGGCACTCCATATTATCGCATTTATTTACAAATTAAGGCCTTCATACATCTGTAGAATCTTACAACTTAATGTCGTCGTTAACTCGAAAAATTGTGAGTATAAAATGCAATAATTCGTCATGAACGACGTGTGAAAAATGCGCAAAGGCAATGTGGAATTAAAATAAAATGATGCGAAGCCGCCGATGCAACTGAAAGGTAGAAAGAAATAACGACCCAGGTACAAATAATGCAGAAACAGACCAAAAGTTATCGGATAAGTTTCTGATAGGGTTCCGTCGAAATTACTACATTAATCATAGACCTTTGCATTTTGATCAGATGATTTATTTATACAGCGCTTCTGTGGCAACGTCTTGTATGACTGAAAAATCTAATATAGGAGCGGCAATAGCGTCCGCACGACTGGCATTTCAGCTAAGATTAACAATTATTCTATTTTAACTTTGCTGAATGAGACTAACGCATGACAAGTCCGAGAACTTTTATTTATTTTTATATCAAAATGTGACATATTATTACTTTTAATCACCGATTATTATCATCGACTATTATAAATGGCGGTGCGGCTCACAACGTTGTCTAATAAAAAAAGGTCGGTGAAGCATGGGTACTTAGTAACATCATGCGATGGATGTCTATCTATCTCTCTATCTATATCAGCCTAAATTTATATCCAATTTTGGACGTAGGCCTCTTCCATGTTTTTCCATTTCCGACGATCCTGGGCTATCGACATCCAGCCATATCCTGCGTGCCGCACAATGTCGTCCTTCCATCTCATTGGTGGTCTTCCTCTCGGTCTTGTGAATGCTCGTGGGCGCCACTCTAACAATCTCCGGGTCCATCTTTCCTTGCTCATTCGAGCAATGTGTCCCGCCCATCTCCACTTGCGTTCGGCAATTACTTTTACCACATCCCTAACCTTGGTTTTAGATCGAACCCAAGTATTTCTCTTCCGGTCCCGTAAGGAAATGCCGAGCATAGCTCTTTCCATTGCTCTCTGAGCAACACGGAGATTCTCTGCGGATTTCTCAGTTAGGGTCATGGTCTCAGCTCCGTATACGAATACTGGCAGAACACATTGCTCAAAGACTCTTCGTTTTATGGATGGATGTACCTATAATTAACTCACTTGGGAATATAGTCGTGAGCATATATGTTACGATTTAACAACATTAATCAAAATTTTCTAACCTAATAACGAGTAGAATTTTCATAAGCTTCTTTCGCCTGAGTGGCCCCGATTCCTGCAGACATCTCTTAATTTTACTTTAAGTTACACCTGTCATTTTCTTATCCGCCGAAAAGGAAAGGGACGGATGATTGACAGCTCTTAATTTTAGGAAGAATGAGTAAATAAATGAATAACCCGGGCGAATTTTTAGACGGTTGTTTTAGATTTGTGCTTAAAATTGACGTGTGTTCCATAAATTTTATGCTTGTCGATTACCCGTCCCTTTCCTTTTCGGCGGATAAGAAAAGGACAGATATAACTTAAAATAAAATTAGATGGTATTTACAGGAATTAGCACCAGTGTGTATATATTTCCAAACTCGAGTTGTAAGTTTAATACAAATAAACAAATAAGTACCAATAAATGGTTTTGGTTTACGAGGACGGATCGCTTATATATGAGAGGTTATAAAAAGTTAAATTCAGATTGGGCTGTCGCCAATGCAGGTTGCAACTGTAAGTGGTCATTCAACCTGCATTTCGTTGACCGTTACTTCAAATTGCACTTACAATCCAGCTTGCTTCGGTTCATTTCTTTACAGTTTATTTATTACAAAAACAGACAGAAATTATGAATGGCAGTCGTGGTTCTTATAACCACTACACCACTGTGTATTTTACAGGGGATGTAATTTATTACTCTCGCGGGATTGTAAAAATATTTCCCATGCGTACAACCCTCTATTTTACTTGTCAGTATTGCATAACACAAAACATAACGTAACATCACGCCTGTATCTCAAGGGGGTCGACAGAGGTGTATAGTATATACACTCACTTCTTGCCAGCTATGTTTAAGTCATATGGTGCAGTATAGGGGCGAGTCTATCAGAGTAGAGTTAGAAGCCTGGATCTACATGACATCTGATATCTTTTTGATATTGCGATCTATAATATGTATTATGATTTCGTCTTGGCGACATTTCACATGAAAATGTTTTTGTTGGTATCAAAGTTACATAGGAGCATACACACACCTGTGGCACATGTGTTAAGAAGTCACATACGAATACTGTACAATTCCACCCAGATTACGTCGTCTATCTACTCCTATTATTTGAAGTCGGTTAAAAGCTGTTGGTTATCTAAATAAAATAAATAAAAAAATAAAAATAATAATATAAATAATAATTGTGTCCTCCAACATGATGGACTAATGTTATGGGCGATAGGCTGATCACTTATCACCATAAGGTTCATCATATCCAGCTTACGACATCGTATCAACAGTGGCTGCAAGTTGTCTTTGATTACTTGTGGCTCTGCCCACCCCAGTAGGGATTACGGGCGTGAGTTTATGTATGTATGTGTATGTGTAAAAAAATAAAAAATGTCTCAATTCTGTCAATAAGAGCAGCTCACATTTCATGACCACCGTGGTCCAGTGGTTTAGCGTTGGGTTCACGATCCGGAGGTCCCGGGTTCGATTCCCGGTGGGGAATCACAAAAATTACTTTGTGGTCCCTAGTTTATTTAGGTTGGACATTACTGGCTATCCATCGGATTGTCCGAAAGTAAGATGATCCGTGCTTTGGAAGGCACGTTAAGCCGTTGGTCCCGGTTACTACTTACTGATGGAAATAAGTAGTCGTTACATGAGCCATGTCAGGGGCCTTTGGCGGCTCAATAGTAACCCGGACACCAGGTGTCATGAGGTTGGTACTCCACCTCATAACGCACACGATAGAAGAAGAACAACAATTCATGGATTATATTATTTTCTCTCTATACATATACAGGTTCAGAGTTTACAAACTTGTAATTACTTATATAAAAAGTACAATATAAGGGAAAGATGTTTACTTACTTACTTTATTATTGTCTGTGATGTCATGCGTTATTTATGAGTCAATCGAAAGTTGTTTTTGTTTTTATGAATTGTACAATTCCTGTATTCAAATTGGCCAGCGTATCGAGAGAATAGCAGTCGTAACAGAACTACAGAACTGTTATTGTTTTCGTGTCTAGAATCGAACTCGGTTAATTAAAACCTTTGTACAGAGAGCTATTTAGGACGGGCCAATTCCTACTTTATGTATTTATTTTTATTGTTATTGATTACAGAGTCTTTATCAGTTTAACAATGCCCTGTCGTTTAGGTATACATATAAGTATTTCTTGAAATTATGACATCTTCTTATCGTGTGCGTTGTGAGGTAGAATACCAACCTCATCAACCCTGGTGTCAGGGTTATAATTGAGCCGCCACAGGCCCCTGACATGGCTCATGTAACGATGACTCACTTACATCAGTAAATAGTAACCGGGACTAACGGCTTAACGTGCCTTCCGAAGCACGGTTCATCTTACTTTCGGACAATCAGGTGATCAACCTGTAATGTCTTAACCAAACCAGGGATCACAAAGTGATTTTTGTGACATGCCCACCGAGATTCGAACCCGGGGCCTTCGGATCGTGAGTCCAACGCTCAACCACTGGACCACAGAGGCCGTTATTATGACATAAAATACCAACATGGAATACAAATAGGTAAGGAATGCAAATGTCTGCAAATATTATCGATATTCATTCTTACTATTATTAAGTACTTATTAGAAATCAACTCAGAGTTGTCGTAGGTTAGTTGAGAAGAGAGTTGTGGAAGACTACAATACAATTTGTACGTTTTAAGTTTACGCGGTTATTATCATAATTAAAACACATAATAACGGGTTCTTACCGCGTTTAAAGCAGGGATATGTGACTCCCGATATTTCGACAAGTCCCATGATCACGGGATGATCTGCTTTAAACGCGGTAAGGAACCGTTATTATGTGTTTTAATTTGTATCACTCATTATACCTTGCAAGTTGAGTATGACGCCAGATTCGGCTCTGCCAAATGCACCAGACAGATACCTATCAGGAATATTTATATCTCGATATTGACGAAACAGCACGACACTCGGTCAGTAACCGACTCTTATCCTCGTAACGCCGAAGCATAATTACGATTTCGAAGTAATAAACAACGGTGGTACCTTGAAAAGGACCAAATTTTTGTAGTCGTAAAGGCCGAGCACTTCAAGTACAAATTTTAAAGTGTTAGAGTTATCCGATCGGGTTCAAATTAAGTGGAGACCTATGTAAGGATGAATAGAAGACATTTTTGAAAAAAATACGTTTTTTTTTTAGTTCTTCCAGAAGGACTCCAGGTTTAAGTCACTACTTTTAGTAAAATCTGAAAAATATTATTATTATAAAGGGTTATGTATTTTTTCATTAAAATACATACCTATTTGTACGTCATAAATATGTGTATATACTTACATATTTAAATATAAAATAAGTAACGAATTTTAGTTTTTATGATGTAGTTTGTGATTAGTCCCTCTGGAAGTACATTAGGTTTTTATTATTAGGAAAGAAATTAATTCATGGTGTCAGTTTAGATCATCATTAGAAGGAAAAAGGAAATAAAATGAAGACGGTAGTTTTTTTTTAATAATAAGATCACGTAAGCAAGTCAGTCTATATCAGTATGATTTAATCACATATAACAATTTAAAAAAATATTTGAAAAATATCCGGACCGTTTAGGCGCAGAATGTCCAATTCGCAAAATGTCCAGTTCGCAAAACGTCCAATTCGCAGAATGTCCAGTTCGCAAATGGTCCAATTCGCAAATTGTCCAATTCGCAGAATGTCCAATATTCATCGTAACGTGATTAATTTACTAATTAAAAAAGTTGGGTTCTAATGCTAAGTCAAGTTATAAGTATATACATATAAGTGGTCCACTGATTGTAATTTTAAACCTACGGGACTCTCTCCTTTAAATCAACAGGACTTTAAAAGAGTCAAACTTTTTATGGAACTGTTATACAAACGTGACGTCAAATACAAAGAAACCACGAGACAATTGGAAAATAATTAGGCAGTTTGTTTTTGGAAAATTTGAATTGTATTGACATTTAGATATATATAACAGTTCCCTAAAAAGTTTGACTCTTTTAAAGTCCTGTTGATTTAAAGGAGAGAGTCCCGTAGGTTTAAAATTAGAATCAGTGGACCACTTATATGTATATACTTATAACTTGACTTAGCATTAGAACCCAACTTTTTTAATTAGTAAATTAATCACGTTACGATGAATATTGGACATTCTGCGAATTGGACAATTTGCGAACTGGACATTTTGCGAATTGGACCATTTGCGAACTGGACATTCTGCGAATTGGACGTTTTGCGAACTGGACATTTTGCGAATTGGACATTCTGCGCCTAAACGATCCGGACATGACACCTAAAGTCCCTTGCAAAGGACTAAAAAAGTTTGCTTTCACATTGCTAACGATATCGATACGAAATTGATAAAATAACTATGTCATGTTGTTGATTATTATATTACCTGCGATTTCCGAAAATAATGTGTATGAAAAACTACGAAATTCGATTATTAACTTGATTTTTTTTTACCTCGTCGCCGTGTGCGCGCCATCTTTACCAATAAAATGACAAATTACGACAAGTGATACATATTTCTTTTTTATTAAAGCCACCTATTCACGAAATTGAATGAAGTAGTTCATAGACAAAATACTTTTTTTCTCAATCGGCGCAAAGGTTTGAATTAAATTGACAGGCAAAGTTTTGGTACTTTTAAAAGTACCTTCGTTGATTATTAGAACAAACTATTTCAAGACCTTCGGCCTTTATGACTACAATTATTTGGTCCTTCTCAGAGGACCCCAGGGCTTACGAGGCTAAGTAAATAAAATGGTGAAAGTGTTTGACAGTTTCGAACATAAAAGGTTTTCTACTAAAGTATTATTGAGACCGTGAAATATCGTACGCTTTTAAGGTCTTCTATGATGGTAATTAAATTTTGGATAATTAAGATGATTTCGTGCTTCGGAGGGCACGTTAAGCAGTCGATCCCGGCTATAAGCTGTAAAAACACCTCCACCAACTCAATATTATAAATTATCTTGCTTATAATATTTTTTTTTATACTGTTGCTATGTGATCAAAAACTAAAAAGTTTGATACCAGTGCACCCAGTCCGGTCCTTGGGGTATTTAACATAGTACTTAGTGCGTCGTATATTATGAATGTAAAGTAGGCTTTATTTTTAAAAGGTTTTATAGAGCCATGTTATTATCCTGGAATGAAGTTCTGCCATACAAGGGAGAGCTAACTTGTTGTTATAACTCATTGAAATAGCGATCGTTGGAAGCATAGTTTTATTGTTATTGACAATTGTGTTTTGTTTCCACTATAGTACATACAGGGTGTTAGTGACACCGTAACAAATACGGAGGGGGATGATTCAGACCATGATTCTGTATGATATCAAGTGGATTTTCCTGTCGGTGTTTTTTTAAATTATTTTTCGTTCCATACTTTTGCGACGGAAAATTCCACTTGATATCAACTCAGAATTATGGCCTGAATCATCCCTCAAAGTTTTCGTTACGATGTCACTAACACACTGTACGTATAGTTACTTGAAGTGCAGCTACAATAAGATTCTAATGTCTGATGACAGTAACATCATGCTTGTATCCTCTGAATTATAATAAGTAATTCATAATTATTATTTATTTTGAAAAGGCCCATTTCAGGTTTCTGTTGAATAATTTTTTTAATGGAAAGTGACATCTAGCGGCTCTGTTGTGAACTAAGATCTCATTACATTCCCTTCCTTGGTTTTGTTGTCAAACCTTACAAGTTACGATAGCAAGTAGTTTCAGAGAAGTAAGAGAGATGGCGTTATATTAAAATAAAATAAAAATATTATTATGGAACTAATGTAGAAAATATAGTTTAGTATTCTAAGAACTTGTAATATTTGAACTTTTTTTTTTTGAAACAATGCCGTTACAAGAATTTTAGTATCTGGCAAATACTCAAATAATTTATCTACTGACTGTAGCCTCTGTGAGTTGTTCCTCATAGTCCTTAAATTATGACAGAAACTTTATAATTTAGAGTTTGGACATAACTGTAATTATTTGGCGGACTGGCCCCTAGTTTGCCCGGAGGCCCGTGTTGCTCTATGGGACAGACAGACGTAGGTAGGTACCTCATATGCGGACGTTGTTTGACTGACATTGGAGCCCTACATGTCCGATTTTGTGGTACCTACTAGTATTAGTGATGTAACGAATAATCGTATTTGCAATCGCAAGAATCATGCGAATTTTTTTCGATAAAATGAACCTAAAAAATATGTTTAAGTGACCATGTGGTGTTCGGAAAGGTTTTGGCTTATAACTTTAAAATAGGTAATAATAACGTTCATCATCTCCTACCTCATCATCTTACGTAACACGAAGATTTGACAGGTCCGGCTTCCAATACAAGTTAGGTCACGTCATCATCATCTCCAGCCCATTAATGTCCCCACTGCTGGAGCACGGGCCTTCCCTATGGATGGATAGGGAGATCGGGCCTTAGACCACCACGCGGGATTGGTGATTATTAACGACTGCTAATGCAGCCGGGACCAACGGCTTAACGTGCCTTCCGAAGCACGGAGAAACTCGAGATGAAAACTTTTTTTGTGGTCAGCCATCCTATGACCGGCCTTTGCAAAAGTTTCTTAACTTCAACAATCGTAGACCGAGCGCGTTTACCGCTGCGCCACCGAGCTCCTCAATCATTGCTGGATTCGAACCTGCGACCTCAAAGTGAGAGGTAAGCGTTCTACCAATTGGGCAACCACGGCTCTCAAAATAATAATAACGTTAATTCTGTCAAAATGCCATTGCATTTTCAACAGACATTTGCTACAACAGGCAATTGGCAATGTCGGGAAAAGCTGGAAGTCGTTTTTCAACGGGATTTTTCTATGAACTCGTACATAGTGAAAGGAAATATAATATTTTTAGAAGTTAAAAGCCAGAACTGTAGAAACTGAAAATTACGAAGTTTTCGGAGCAGTCCTACAAAGTTGCAAACTTGATTTTGCACTATTGGTGTTTTCTATCGTCACAGCATTAATAAATTATAAATATTACTAGTGACATGTATTCGCGACATAACTCTTTTTTTGTGTCTATAGTGACTAGTCACTGTGTGTCACCGGTGTTCTTCTCGAACGGGGAGCGTAGATTTGATACCCCCTACCCATACCGGATTTGCACCAATGAGTTATTTATTTCCAGACGTGTCTGCATATTCGCGTTTGCGAATACAGACGACAGATATTACCTACACGAATGTCTGAAAATCGATATTTGTTACATTACTAATACCTACAGGAACGAAAGTTCTCTTAATTTACTTTCTGGAATTCTAAATACACTTGTCTTCTAAACTTAATTAGAAAATCGACTGCTACCAACTAGGTATCTATAGACAATGCCTACTTCTGGCTTTCTATATTAGTCTTAGCAAATAGGCACTTAGAAATTTTACAGAACTTAAGAGTCATTGCTTCATTCGCTACAGTATTATTAGTTCCTGAGTGGTAGACATTCTTCACAGTGCCAAACAATACTCTTCTTTCATTTGTCTTTCCATTCGTTAATCAACTCCCGACAGAGGAAAGCCATTTTTTATGATCGGCGTTTTGAGCCTGCCTGCGTTTTTGCTATCCACAGACGAGCGTATTTGAAAAGGGTCCTATAATCAGTTAATGCCTGACCCTTTATTTTGCTGAATTGTACGTCCCGCGAGTGGGGGTAATAGCTTTATTTATACGCTCCCTATAGGGATTCGACAATTATTGTTTATTGATAAATAGGCAAGCCGTATCTCCAGGTGATGATGATTCAGGTTATGATTCTGAGTTAATATTATATGTAATTTTCCGTTGTAAAATTCAAGTTTTTTTTTTTGTGATTTGCAAATCATTTTCAATTCTATAATTAAAAGTATGGAAACGTATACCAAAAGTAGTTAATGTCAAGTGGAATTTCCTGTCGGAAAATTCATATTTTTTTGTGTCTTTTTAATTATTTTCAGTTCCATACTTTTGCTACGGAAGATTCTGATTGATCTAATAGGTATAAACTTAGAGACATGGTCTGAATCATCCATCAAATTTTCGTTGCAATGTCCCTGATACCAGGGTTGAAGAGGCTGGTATTCCACCTCACAACCCACACGATAAGAATAGAAGAGAATGTCACTAACACATTCTATAAGTATGTTTTTTGATATTAAATTACTGCATTGCGGACTGTACCTGCCTACGTTAAAGAAATTGACGACTAATTCGACCTTGCAAAATGATAACTTAATGTAAGTAAGTAAATACTTTTCATTAGCGAGTCAGTTTTCAGTTTTCATTATTTGGTGTAGATTTGTCTTGCATTAACCACTTGGCCGCCATCAGCGGAACTATGCGTGTAAAACTATACAAAATTAAAACGTGTTAAATGACGTAAATATAATGTCTTGCCCGGTCCACAAAGTACATTTCCGGACAAGGAAACTCATTATTCGTTCTTCGATCTCTATGCGATTCCTGTGGCTTCGCTCGGAGTTACCATGCAATTTCACGGTGCCTTGAGCCAAAGAATTCATTGATACACCAATATCCCATGAAATATGGACTTTCTGAAATGAGGAAAGCATTATTATGTTTTATTTTACCGGCTCCGGCATAACATTATGTAGCTGCCTTTTCGTAATGCGAATTGATTCTGTATTTTGTGCTGTATTTTTCGTTGAACGTGTTTTAGTCAAAGCTGCTTTACTGCGAGTTGATGTGAGAGTAGGTACTCTAGCCGTGCCTGTTTCAAATTCATATATGTACATATGTTAAGTTAGTACAGTTTCAGAATCTTAGTGATATCTCTCAGAACAACTTGTCTGTCTGAATGAAATACAGATCTAACATCGTGCCTATCATATGTAACAGACAGAGAAACAGAAGGTAAGTACCTACCAACATTATGGATTAGATAACTATAATACTTATTTCAAAGAAGTTGTACAACAAGGCGAACGTCGTGTCTTATAAAGAAGTGAAGGAATTGGCATTTGATAGACAAGAATGGAGAATGCTACTAAGCTTGTAGCCAACCCTATCACAGGCGTCGGTCTTTTTGGGTTGCTACTATAACACTGCTTTCAAAACAATTTATCGCGTTAACACGCTCTCTTGGATCTGTTTTGGATAGTGTTGTAAATTAGCTATAAGAACTTGTAATAATAAATAAGGAAATAAACAAGAGCGTGGCTCTTAAATTAGTATGTGAATACAACAAGTATCATTTATCATGAGATAGTATCTCCCGTGAAGTGAAGTATAATTAGTTTTTAAACAGGTAAACTAGAAATAAACACTTGGAGTGTCGATTTTGTATTACGTGAAAACTTGTATCTTGTTTTATAAGCTTTCGTATTGTATTGTACTTTTATATTACATCCGAATAAGTGAGTGAGTAAATAGTGTTTAATTGATAATGCAATGTGCACAGTGAGTGGAAATTTAATACTGATAACGGTTCACAGTCCATTAACAGCCGCTATAAAATTAGAAGCTATTAATTGATGGACTGGACAAACTGTAAACGTGGACATTAACCATCAGACATGATTTACAAATTCAAATTCAAAAATATCTTTATTCAGTAGGTAACATAGTTACACTTTGCGTCGTAAATTTTTACAAAAAGAACGTCTCATCCGCCTAAAACTACTGCAGCTTCTCACAACCTGTATAGCCGGGGAAAAGAAACTGCAAGAAAAACCTCGGCACAGGGCCCTAAACGTTCTTTTAAAAAATAAACAAAAATATTGTTATACAATTAATAGTCTACACATAATAACACACGTAATAGTCGACTAAACATAAACAGCCTATATACGTCCCACTGCTGGGCAGAGGACTCCCCTCAATCGGACTTCATACTCTTCATACCTGCATATGATGAAAGTTAGATGATCACGTGCTGCGCAGGACACATTAAGAAGTTGGCCCCCAGCTATTAGCCGTAAAAACACGTCCACCAACTCGCAGTGGAGCAGCGTGGTGGAGTATTCTCCATGACTGTAGACAATAATTTAAAATTACTATGCAATGGAACACTATACATAATATTATTTTTTAAAGATACATTATATTAATTAAATATATTTTATATTAATTAAATTAAATGTTAAATGTTATTGTAATATCATTAAAAACACAACCCATTAACCCATTTTAGTTTATTTTTATTATGTTTTACACTACATTTACCAATAAATTATACTTTGTGCTTTCACATTAGTAAACAAAAAGGTAAATAGTCGTATGAAATTGACAATTTATCTGTGTTCAATGGAGTCCCGAATTCAGGGGAACATCTAATGTTACATGACGTGACAGACGTGGGTACTCCAGAGGAGTAACTAGGGCTTGGGGGTCCCTCCGTACAAAAAGTCGCCATTCGCAATGACATACAAACTCACCAAAACTTCAAAAATTACCTATGTAAGAGCACATAATTATGGACTTTATAACACGAATGTTTACGGCGAACACTACGTCATTTTTACAATGTAGATGATAATTATTGTAAGTATTAATGGCATGGTACAAAAGTGTAGAAACCAGGGGTGCTAGCAAAGTTGTAAACGATTTCGAAAAGCGACAGTTTATTGTTTGTGCTTCGGAAGGCACGTTAACGCCGTTGGTCCCGGTTACTATTTAGTAATGTAACTGAGTAATCGTTACATGAGCCATGTCAAGGGCCATTGGCTGCTCAATCATAACCCTGACACCAGGGCTGATGAGGTTGATATTTCAACTCACAATTCCACACGATAAGAAGAAGATTGTTTGTCTTATTGTAGATTTGGCATTTTATCTAGTTGGCCGGCCAACAAGAAAGCGACAGTGACAGTGATAAAAATGTATGGAGTTGACCTTGAACTTGGCTAAGGTCCCAGGGGTCAACAAGTAGACTGCGGTCCTGGGCAGTCGACGCTATAGTTAGTTTCGTTGTGACGACTCTCAACATGCTCTCAACACTATTTCCACCCGTCACTAACATTGTAAGTACTCTATTTTTTCCGATCAACGAAAAATGTTTGATAAAAATGAACAAAGATGGAAATATCTATCTATTGGGTGTGCGGCAGACAACTTAATTGGGTCTGTTTTTCTTTAACTGTTTATTTTGCAATCACCTTTATTTATTTAATACATTAAAACTGATTCAAGTCGCATATAACGTAATACCTATACCACGATGTTATTAATTGGGTAATTGATATCACTGATTTGTGTATTTACTACGTCGACATAGCTGACGTGTGGGTGTATAATTATATAGTCTATATATAGAGTAGAGAGGTATACCTCTGCCTACAGACGTGACGCTATGTTATGTTATATCGAAAAGTGTTTTGTATTTGTATACATAGACACAAAAAACTATTATCAAATTAAGTAACGAACTGGGACCTTAGTCAAAATGCAACCGATTTAAAACGACAGTGATAAAATAATGGAATTGACATGTCCAACCAACGGTATTAACTACTTGGCCGGACAAATGGGGAGCGCTGAGGGCTCTCACCCGGTATAAAGTTTAAGACAACATGCCTGAGGGTTCCCAGGGCGCGAACCTCGGCTCAGGGCATCGTCTGAGAGCATAATATTTGAAGGAATTAATCGACCCTAGTGGGTCGATAGCGATAAGCGCTGAATGAGGGACATCGTCGACCACACCGGCGGGATCGGTATCGGGGTTCTAAAGTGTTTGATGTCTAGATGGCTAGAGTGATCGGGTCGTGGAGTCGTATACTACATCTTTCGGGCGCTGATACTTTTCAGTACCGCCCCTTAACGTCAGCTCCTTATGTCAACCCCATACATTCTTATCACTAACACTTTTGGAAATCAACTTAACTAACCCCCCGCTTGTGATATAGTCTTCCTTCTATTTCAGTCTTGCTCCTTAAAAGTACAGTTAAAATATTTTCTCCGTCTAATCTTTTTTTAATTAGTCAACAGTTTCTTTAATTACTAATGAAGTTTTTTACAAAAGTATAGAAAAACATTTTACGGAATAAATAACTGAACTGTACGTTCTCGCCACGTTCCGTCTTGCTTTGACTAATTACAATCTTTGCAGCCGCTAGTTAGGTTAGTGGCCTCGCAGAATTTAATTAATTGACTCACCTTGTGAAAACCTTGTTTACACTTAACTTTTTCAAAGAGTTGGCGAACGAGTTGAAGTGGAGCGAAGACGCATTTACAAGTATATATTTACGTATATATTTACGACTGGCCCAAGTTTCGCAGGGGTAGTGTGTTTCGTGAGTTTGGAGTCAATGGGTTTAAAAATAAAATATTTTCCGTACACAGTTACACCATTTTTGTAAGGTTTGTTTCCAAACAATAATTAATTACTTTTGTAGGTGCTGCGAAAGCGCTAGTGCGCGGCTAGCGGAGGCAGCCCCTCGGCTCATACCTTCAGTCTTTACGTGTCAGGGCAACGGGCGACTCCCGTGCTAATCCTTCAGATAGAACACGTGATTTGTTTTGTACCAAATTTGTGACTGCATCAGCTGCTATATACGAGTACATTGTTTTAAGTTTACGCGGTTATTATCATAATTAAAACACATAATAAGACCCATATCGGGAGTCTCATATCCCTATTTTAAACGCGGTAAGAACCCGTTATTATGTGTTTTAATTATATAAGAGTATTGGGACAATAATCTCTGAACTTCAATAAGTACAGTGTTTTACTTCGCGTACAAGCCAACGTAGAGGCTCAGCTAGTCCTTCCAACCCTCTAGGTTCAAACACATGTATATACCCAAAACAACTCTATCTTTAAATAATCAGTAGGTTCTAATAATTTGGAAACCCTACTTATAATAAGACTATAGAGCCTTCATACAAACTTTACTAATTATTTTTACCCCCTAAGGGGTGTGGCCGGAGGAAGGACGGGACAGAGAGTCCTGGAAGAAATGGAGGGAGGACTTTGCCCAGCAGCGGGACACTTTAGGCTAGATAAGATTAGATAAGATAGAGGTTCAATTTCGCAAAATGTCGTCTTTGTGGGTACTTACTTACGCGCTAAAAGGAACCCCCATGCATTTGAGACTCCTAGTACTTGTTCTTTCTGAGATATTGTGAGGAGTAAGTCAGTAACCTTTACGTATATACATATATAGATTTACTATTAATTTCATTTGAAATGGCGCTAGCTGCCTTTGAATTTCTTCGATCGTTGCTTCTTCTGCACCATGACCAACCTCATCAATCGCTGCAACGCCTGTGGTACACCAGTTTGCTGCTCAAACGGGGAGCGCAGGTTTAAATCCCGGTATACTTGCACCAGTCTTCTTTGTGGGTTGAGAGGTGGATTACCAACCTCATCAACCCTGGTGTCAAGGTTACTATTCACGCGCCTTCCGAAGCACGAATGAGTTATTAATTTATCTAAAGTGCAGTTTTCACTATCACAGTTGGCACAACCATTGTAGACGGTGATACGGCTGTTTGAATGATTGTTACACATTTAACTCCAGCTGCGTCTAAGCAGTCTGCTATAACCATAGATCATTTTTATTGTGTTCATTGTGAGTCGAAGAAAAACTGCGGTCAAAAGCTAAGTCCATAAAAAGTGGAATAAAAACTGAATAGAAGTTTTGAATGGGCTATGTAGAACTTTAGCTCAATTTTCAAGATTTCTTTACAAACTTAAAACTAAAAGTAGTGGGCAAGTCTGTGGGCCATTCATTTTAGAGGTTTGGGCTTCTATTCAAGCAAATAATCTTGTCGGTTGAATAAAAGTCGTAAGGATATATATATATACTTACGCAATACAAGATTGTCTACATCGTCTTCTGCATTACATACATACCACTCCTATAGCTCCCTATCATTACCTTAACAGGATACGTTAAATACTCCACCACGCCGCCGCCGCGGCACCTTTCACCGGTGTGGTGAAGTAATCTCCCATAAGGTAGTTACCTTATGGTATACACACATTCTACCCTTTAGTGGCTAAATGCTCTTCGCAAAATTAGCTTAATTATGCAGATACACTTTAACTTCGATGCATGTATGAAAAAGCCTTAACCTATTCAGTGACTAAAAGCTTTCTTTTGAAGAAGCTCTTTCGAGGGGATATTGAAAGCGCTTTTGACTCAAGTCTTAAAGCAATCAGCTTTGTCTACTTGAGATTACGGGAGTTTTGCTAAAGTTCATTTAGTAACGGATCACAGAATCAGGTTAGCCTGCACTATACACACGGCAAAACATCTCAGTTAACCGACGCTGTTGTTTGTATGAAAACGGAATATCTTGTTAATTGGGTATTTATGGGTGCTATTACATTTTTAAGAATTAGTCATCATCAATTTAAGAGCCACGCTCTTGTCGGTGTAGCATTGTCCATTCCAGTCTATCAAAGGCCAATTCCTTGACTTCCCTATAAGACACGACGTTAACCTAACGTCGTGACGTTAAGAATTAGTAATGGTGCAAAATTTACATATTACTTAGTAACACATTAAGTAGTATAATAATAAACCAATTAGAATTATATCAATATATTTTTTTTTTTATTATATACAATTTCGATATAGGTATTTGAGGCCTCGCAAACCCGTAAAAGTAAAGTAGATACCTACTTACCAACGTACGCACCTACTCCAGTTCCTTTGCAATCACACTTGGTATTCCCGTCATATTGTTATTTCCAGAGTTTCCTTTCCGCCGGGTCGATTAGAGTTCACAGAGTAAAAATAAGTACACAAAAAAACACGGAAGACAATTTGCATACATTAGCGTTGAACGCAAAACACCGCCCGTGTGTAGTACGCATAAACAGTGTAGTACTTTTCAGGACACGTACGCCGGTACGTGGCGTGGCCACGCTGTGAGCGGCTCGGCCCATTTCCGACGGCTGAAGTGCAATTAGGAACTTATCACGAGATACCCAACTTGCCACTTACCACCACGATCATACAGCATCTGGAAATGTCAACGTAATTAATTATAAGACAGGTGACTCGCTCGCACACTTGTTTATTGGACAGACGACGCGCCTATTTCTTTTTGCGTAGGTAAGCTTTTATTTATGGAGGGAGCCTACATTGAGTTACAAAGAAAAAGTAGCCTAGTCTCTCCAATATTGTTTTTGTCACATTGGGAATTTTTTACATAATTTTGCCTTTTGAACAGTGTGGGTGTCGTTTGTAGTCTAATTAAAGGTACCTATTGTATATTGTTAAACAATTTTGTTTTACAAACTTTAATAAAGTATAAAGCTTAAACCCGTTTGTCCCTATCTATGCTTTTGATAATACTTACTGTTTTGTGTACTTATTTATAGCTTAGAAACTAGGTGGGTGTTTCCATGCTGATTTTAAAATATCTCTTCGTATTTAATTTCTTGAAGAATGTTGTAGATAATGTTTTCTATATTAATATCGAAATTGATTTCTGAAACTTTTCAAAATAATAATTATATCTCATCGTGGAACGTAACATAAAATAAACATATCTTTATTCACGGCGTGGAAACTGAAAACAAAGGGAACTCATCCAGCGGCATTATCTTATGTAAACACTTCCGGATTTTAGAAGGAAAAATAGGATATTTTCTTTTTACGGTGTCTGTGTGGTGCGAGCTGCAAAATTATTTCGTCGCTGGGATATTTCGTCAGTTTTTAAATATTTCCTGAGATCCATATTTGATTACTAGTAGGCAACAATCAAACGAAAATAAATAAGTAAAAAGTATATTTACTGTTCTGTGTTACGTCGGCTACACCTTAAAAACTAACAGTCATTTCATAAATATAGCTAAACTTAAATTACACATTGCGCTTATTCAAAACATAAACCACATTTAGTATTTAGCACACCAAATCGAACCAATTATTGGTCCTCATTTACCAAAGTTACGATTTTATCTAGATAAAATACAGAATAAAATAATTTTACATTACTTATCACAGATTTTGAAAAACTCCAATTAGATTTAACACTTTTGTAAGTTATTATGTACACTAACACTTAATTACAACGTGGAAATTACAAATAGCTGTATTTTGTCTTTTACAAAAAGACATCGCAATTACTTTGAGCCAGTGAAAATAAAACTCAGTAATGAGAAGTTGAAACGTGTTTAGGAAAGAAGGCAGTTAGCTAATTTTGTGCCATCTAAATACCTATTTCATTTTGTTCAAAAACATGAAAATAAAAATAACCCATTTTAAAAACAAACAATTATTATAACGCAATGTTAATGTAAATTTCGATTCAATCAATCAGTGATGCAATCAGTGTCGGAAAATAACAATCAAAGTTATATCTGATAAAACAACGCATGTTACATATATTTAAATATCGAAGTTATAATTACTAGCAGGTAAAGCACGAGTGATGTATGACACGGGAGAGTTCCTCTATCTGAAACAAAGGTTTCTTTTTGCTAAAGAGTTTTACATACTGACGTTACTTTTAATAAAACTATAATTTCTGCTGATAAAAAGCTTGTTTTAAAAAGCAATGAATTTTTGTTTGCCTGCTGGGCAAAGGCATTCTGTTTTTGCCACAATTCTCACAGTAGAGATTGTAAAACAAAGAAATAGAAAATTAGTGGCATTATCATGCTTTCTTCTATGAAATTCTATACTGGTAGCTGAATTTGTGGGGTTTCACACATGAAAATAAGTAGCATTCAAATTTGAATGCTACTACAAAATACACGTTATTTTCCTTAACGATTCTCCCTCTTCATTTCATTGTCAAAATGTTAAATCCGTAGAAGACATTTCGAAGCCGCATCTCATTATATTTCATGCTGATATTAAATGAAATGGATTCGTGGCATATAATGATGAACTTTGTCATATACAAAGTAATTTTTGGGTAACTAAAAATGTAGGTGAAACCTAAGTCATCGCCATCTTCGAGTGTCTTGTAGTAATTAACATGCTTAGAACAAATACCCAATTACGTACATTAGTTGATTTATGAATGAAAAGCAGTAGCGACCTTTGCAAGTGACTCTTTATTAATTTTCGGACACCAACAAAAATGGTTGCAACTATCTCGTGATAACTTACATCGGCAGGGCTTGAATCCATGTACGTACAGTCATGTGCAATATCACGTACTCACTTTAGAACCCTGTCACACCAACGTGTTTGACATTTTGTGACACCTACAATTCAATTTGTCAAAAAACTTAATGTGATATGGCACCAAAGTGAATACATACGAATGCTCTTAACCGTATGTTGCACTTACTGGATTGCACACTTGCTGGATTTCCATTCTGGGTCATCTCACATGATCTCGCAGAAGGATTACGATTGTCACTGTTCCCGATCTGGATCTTGTATCGTTGATTGTAAAGAGTATACCTACTAAAACCTACTTACGTAGGTACAGCGTTTGTGTCTCAGGTAGAAATCGATTAGACTGGAATTTGTATGGTAAATATGTACTTACTATTCGCCTGGCGTTCTTGATGTTTTTCCATTTCGACAGCGGCTATGTACGCTGTTGGCATCAGGCCTGCAACAATACACAAACTCACAAATAGAACATTCCACCAACTCGCAGCATACTACATAATATGTTAAATTCAAAAGCTTTCGGATATGTAGGCAGATTTAAAGTGAGAACCTCCTTAGGTAAGAAATGGTTGATATTTTTTGCAATGGGTAAAACAGATTTCAATGTATTGCAACTAAGGATTTCCGACAGTATATAAATACGTGGGTGCTGCAAATTAAATTTAAGTGGGTCGTGATGCTGCCCCCTATAGGGATTTCTGTCTATTGACCTAACGTAACCTACCTATACACACCAAGTAACATATCTGCTTAGCATATACTCAGGCAATTATTTGGTACCTATAAAGAATAAATCTCTTATAAGTAAGGGTTTTGTCTGTAGAAGTGTATTTTTACGCCAACTTTGTACACTTATAGATTGATGTAATTTTTTTTGTATATTTTTATGGGCAACCATAACAAATATCTAAGAAAAATATTTTTTATTATTATTTAATTAAAAACGCCTTTGGCGATTTGAACAAGCAAAACAATGAAACAGACGAATGTAGCATTTTAATTATAACAACAGAATAAAGAAAGAGAAATAACGGAAGAGAACAATTAAGGTATCAAAATAAACGATTTTTTATTACATTGAATAATTAAGTGGCAGTTTTTAATTGGTTTAAGCATTTTTTACATTGTTTTCTGTCAATATCTGTGAGCTCCCCAAATATTAAAACAACACCCATGACTTGATTATATAGAATAACAACGAATTTGTGGATGAATGATTTAATAATAATGTAACTATACGAAAAATACCTACAAACTAAAAAAGGTTTCTTCAAAAATAGGTACTTATATTAGTGTAAGGTGACAACGGTAACCAACCTTGAAAGAGGCTTACGTTTGGTATTACTTACAACTGCTGGGCTGTGATAATATTGCTGGTTACATGTATATTTTAGAGGCCGTGGTAGCCCAGTTGGTAGAACGCTTGCCCCTCACTTTAAGGTCGCAGGTTCGAATCCAGTGATTGTCGAATTTGTTTTCGAATTCATGTTTGGGACATAAATTATTATCACGTGCTCGGCGGTGAAGGAAACATCGTGAGGAAACCTACAATCCTGAGAAATGCATTTTCGGTGGGATAAGACCTAACCTGTATTGGGTTGGCTTTCGCTTCGCGGGTTGGAAGGTCGGACAGGCAGTAGCTTCTGTAAATCCGGTTATTTTAAATTTTCAGGTTAGGTAAGCCCACCCTGTAAAAACAGGATAATGCTAGGGAGATGATGACATGTATAGCTACAATACTCGTACCTATAAGGTGTGTTGTTGTGTCGCGCGGGTACTTAATTCATCTTACGATGTACCTCTGAATACTCCAATTGCGAATACAGAAGGTTATGCCTATTTCCGGTTAAGATAGACCATGGAATTCCAATAACTACGATCCTCTCACACCACTTTCGGTTCGTCCAATTTGGTCAAAGTCTTCATTCATGCTCGCCGGTTTAGAATACTTTTACCTGGCTTTTCTTTAAACATCCTGGATTTGGTCGATACGGTCACAAGTACTAATATGTATACACTTTGAAACCATGTCACATTAACTTTTTTGACAAGTTAAACCGTAAGTCTCATTAAATCTAAAATATCGTAGAGCGACAGGGTTCTAAAGTGGGTACATGATATTGCTCATGACTGTATGCCTAGGCCTTCCTCTCCTCTTCTTTTTGTAAGTCTAATTTCATTCATTCTCTCCACAAGTCAGAACCATCTAAGCATCTCTTTCTCGACTCTCGTCACTACATTTTCTTTCACACCATCACACTCTCTTATCACACTAATTCTTATTCTATAAGTTACCTCACTCATATTAATAGAGTACTTACTTAGTAAGTTTATTTTATGTTGTTATACGAGTCGTAGTGGACAATGTGTATCCGAATTTTGTTCATATTCTTATATGGTGTTATAAGGACCACATGGGTATAGCACATCCAATAATAAACTATGTATAAAACTATCATTATGGGTAATTCCATCTCGTTTCGATCCCACTACCGTTCGTTTCTGAGCCGATTATGCTATGGAAACTAATATACTAATAAACTTAACTAAGTATATTATTTTATCTGATATTAAATACTGTAATCCAGCTGCTGAGCTAAGTCCGCCTTTCTCTGAACTTAAATGAAGTCGAGACGCGGATAAACCCTACATGGATGGGTGATTAAACTCTCGTTAACCTGTGGACGGTAGCTCATATCCTCCAGCTCACTTTTGAACATTTCAGGACTGACTCTGACTCATATCACGTCACAACCTGTAAATACTTAAGTGTCGCCCAACAATATCAAGTATTGTAACGCTTTTTAGTAAGTAACGTACATATGTTATGTTATGTTATGTTAGTGGGCTCTGTTTTCCGCATTTAGACTCTAAGATGGCCCATTATGCGTGTGATTGTTGACTACGTAAGCCAACCTATCTCCTTCCAGAAGCTCAGAAGCCTCCTGGGGTTTTCACAGGCTTCGCGGAGCGACCCCATTTCTTTGAGGATTTTTACCCGTTGTGCTGACACTCCCGTGCATTCCAGGATTACATGGGGGGCAGTTTCTTCTGCGTCTAGACAGCCTCTGCAAAGTGGGCTGTCCGTTATCCCTAAGTTAAATAGGTGCTTGTTGAGTGGGCAGTGACCCGTAATACTGCCCACTACTATTCGAAGGTCATTGCGGTTTAAGCGAAGCAGTCGACGAGTGAAGCTCTTGGATATCATAGGCATGATATCCTTCGACTGTCTGCATGTGGACAGCTGTGCCCATCTGTCGTTGTGTAGTTGCAGGGTATGGTCCCGTACCCACGAGCGTAACTGACTGAAAGGTATCGGTAGGATTGGTTCGGGTCCATATATCCTTGTGTCTGATCCTCTCCTTGCCAGTTCGTCGGCGGCATCATTACCCAGCGATCCACTGTGCCCTTTAATCCACTGCAGGGTAACCTTGTTAGTTAAGGCCATCTTCTGCAGTTCTCTGTGGCACTCGTATATTAGCCCCGAGGTTATGTTGTCACTATTTAGGGCTTGTAAGACAGCTGCGCTGTCTGAGAGGATTCTGATGTCATAACCCTTGACATTTCTCTTCCTCACTGTGCTGGCGGCCTGAATTATGGCTACACATTCGCATTGAAAAATGGAGCTGTATTTTCCTAAAGCCACTGATTTTTTAATGTTTAAGTCGAGAGAGAAGACTCCGGCACCCGTCCCTGAGGACATTTTGGAACCATCTGTGTAGATGCGGAGTTCCCTGATGCCGGATTGATCTCGCTCTGTTTCCTGCAGACTTATCACATAGTTTCTTTCTGTAATCTGTGTTTGTGGGATTCTGTCGCATGGGGCGAGTAAAAGTTTCTGATGTTGTATTGCCCTGTCTAGAATTTTGGTATGTGGGCCTATGCCATTTGTATCCCATATCCCGGTGTTGCGAAGTCTCATCGCTGCCATCGTGGCTTCCTGTTTAACGATCAGGTCCAGGGGTGGCAAGCTCAGAATTACTTCTAGTGCTGCAGTAGGTGCAGTTCTCATGCAGCCGGTAATAGCAGAGCAGGCCAATCTCTGGAACTGCTGTAGCTTTGTAATGGTTGTGCTGAGCTCGGTCCTGGGCCACCAAACGACTGCTCCATATGCTAGTAATGGTTTTATCACGGTATTGTATAGCCAAAGCGTGATCTTAGGTGAGAGTCCCCATGTTTTCCCCATGAGCCGTTTGCATTGCCAGAACGCTATACAGGCTCTCTCCAGTTTGTTTTCTAGGTGTTTGTTCCATAGCAGCTTATTGTCTAGAATAACGCCCAGGTATTTGACTTCGCTACTTAATTTGAGATTTGTGCCGAAAAGTTTGGGTAATTTTAAGTTATCCAATTTCCGTTTATTTGTGAAAAGTATAAGTTCCGTCTTGGACGGATTTACCGATAGGTTGTGCCTAGTGCACCAGTCTTCGACTATCCTCAAAGCGGATCCCATGAGATCGCATAGTGTGTTTTCAAATCTCCCACTGATGAGAATAGATAAATCGTCAGCATAGCCCACTGTGAAGAATTTGTGTTTATTTAACGATTCTATCAATTCGTTAACCACTATGTTCCATAAGAGAGGCGATAGGACTCCGCCCTGTGGGCACCCTTTCGCTACTATGCCTCTAGTGGTGTTGTTCACAGTGAATTGTATGGCTCTGTGTCTAAGCATGTTGTCTATCCACCCGGCAACCGTGGAGTCGACGTTATGTTTTTCAAGAGCTCGGCTAATGCTGGTAAATGTTGTTTTATCAAAAGCCCCCTCAATGTCGATGAAACAACCAAGGGTTGAGCCTTTTGTTGACAGTGTATTTTCGATGCGTGACACTACCGTGTGTAGTGCGGATTCGGTAGATTTGCCTTTACTGTATGCATGTTGTTGATGGTGTAATGGTCTACGTGTTAGGGCATTTGTCCTTATCTCCCTATCACACAGCCTCTCCAAGGTCTTTAGTAGGAAAGATGTGAGACTGATGGGTCTGAAGGACTTGGCCTGCGTGTAGTCACTTTTGCCGGGTTTTGGTATAAAGACCACTTTCACTTCTCTCCATTTCTTGGGCACATATCTAAAGGCTATGCATCCCCTGAAAATTACCACCAAGTGGTCTGTAAGTGATTTGTCGCACCATAACATCAGGCCTGGGAATATTCCGTCCAGACCTGCTGATTTGTACGGGAGGAAGCTGTTGATTGCCCACCTGACGTTGGTTTCATTTATCAGCCTGTGTGCTGTATCCCATTGTTCAGGATTAGGTGGCGGTGCATTGCAATCGTCCCATGTCGTATTGTCTGTGATATGACAGCCGGGGAAATGTGATTCTAATAGTATATGACTTGTCTCAGTGTCTGATTTTGTGTACGAGCCGTCGGGTTTCCTAAGACATCCCAACGTGCGTTCCGGATCACTACTGAGGATGTTTTTGACGCGTACAGCCGTATGTGTAGATTCTATGCTGGTGCAGAAACGTTTCCAGCACTCAGCTTTCCTGAGACGGATTCGTTTCTTGTACGCCTGCCTGGTCAGATTGTAGTTTTCCCAGTCCTGTTCGTTGCGCGTATTTTTTGCCCTGTTGAAAAGCTTACGTAACTTACGGCGTAGTTTTTCTAGATCAGGTCCCCACCACTGACGGCTCCTTGACGATGCTGTCCTGGTATTAGTGAGTGGGCACGCAAGTTCATAATTAGTTATAAGAGTGGTGGTTAGGTGATTAACATGTGTGTCAATAGAGTCTGAGTTAGTGTAGATGGGTGGCAACTCTAGTCTTTTAAGGTCAATACCAGTTTTGGCCCTGTACATGTGTTGGTTTGTTTTCCTGGGGTTGCGCTTTAGCTCAGCGCAACATACCTTGACAGTTAGGTAGTATCGGATCCATCTGTGGTCAGAGCAAGAGAGTTCATCAGATACATGCCACCCTGTTATGTGCTGAGATATTTGCTCTGTGGCTAAGGTGAGATCGATAATTGTTTGTGCTCTCGAATTGACGAAAGTTGGCTCCGATCCCCTATTTAAGAGATTGAGGTTAGTAGTGAAAAGATAATTGGTGAATTCATTACCTCGGTCGTTGGACTTGCCACATCCCCACATGCCATGGTGCGCATTGGAGTCGACGGAGATGATTAGCTCCAGTCCCTCCCTCTCGCAGTGCGTTATCAGGGCTGTCAGCTCCGGTGTCGGGATGTTGGTGTCACCGGGAAGATAGACCGACGCCAGCACTGTTTCTGGTAGGTAGAGAGAGGGATTCCTCGGCAGTGTGATAGCCGTGAGGTCTCTGGAACAGAACTCGTTTATTAAGTTGGTACGTACATGTTTGGGAACAAAAATGCATGTGCGTGGATTACTTACGGTGGTATCCAGAAGTATTTTTCCACCGATATTATTGAGACCACAAATCCTGCCTTTCCTGATCCACGGCTCCTGGATCAGGGCAATGGTCTCTGTCTCCACCTCCAGCACTCTGCGTAGGGTAGCCGTTGCAGTTTGGCTGTGCTGGAGGTTTGTTTGGAGGACATTAGTCCTCAAGGCGGGGGGAGGGAGAGGGAGAGGAGCAGGGGGAGCCATCGCTACGTCCCAGAATCGCTTCCACGTCCTCCTCGGTCATCAACCGCTCGTCCCACTCGGTTAGTGCACTGGGCGGCGATCCTGAGACCGCGCCGGGTGCATTCACCGAGCATGGATCGCTCCGTTCCGTTGCCGGAATGGTCTGGCGCTGCGAGCTCGGATGAGGTAGTGCTGGGCCGTGACTACTGGTAGCCACAGCCGTGGGGTCTGGGCCCGTTGGGGCCTCCCTCACAGCACTATCAATGGGCGCCTTCGATGACTCACTATGGAGACCACCTCCGTGCGCCTCATTGAAGAAGAGGACGTAGATTGAGCCTGTTCTGTAGGCGACTCGTCGATCTCTCGCCTTGATTTTTTCCACTTCCTCCTGTGGTAGACCGAGGACCAGGAACATTCCCGGTGGGTTTTCACCCTGTGGCTCGGCTTTGTACAAGGTCCAGGATTGGACGTCGTACCACTTGTTTTGCCGATCGAGAATGGTTAGCAGCTTATCCATGCAATCACTCCCGGTCCACTCAAAACGTGGCACGAACATCCCCGCTTTCACCCTGCGAGGTATCTCGCTCTGCCGCACAACGACAAGACGAGACCCCTCGCGGGGCGACGGTATCTTGCTGATGTTCTGCTTCAGCCATTGGACGGCGAGGTCGTCTTCGCACCACATCTTCAGCGCCCCTTCACTGCAGAAGGCTTTACCCCTAAAAGCCACTACATTGTAGTCTGGCGAATCCGGGGATGTGGGCTTGAAGAGTTCCTCAAGCAAAAGGTCGTCAATGGCCTGCTCTATTTTAGCAGCCTCATCAGCCGTCAAGGTCCTAAAGGGAGCAGTGATGACCGCTACCTGCAGCTCATTGGTAAGCAACGAGTCTGCATAGCTCACTGACTCCCTTGTGGTATTCGAGGGGCGCCCTCCTTTGGCCCGTTTGCTACCACCACGGGGTGAGATGGTATCATCCGGACGTGGCCGTTTCGAGGGCTGGGCAGCAGTAGGCTCGGCACTAGCAGGCTTATGCCTGACTCCTGCCCTTTTTCCTCTGGGCCTGGATGACGCCTTCCTCTTCGGTGCGTCGGAAGACGTAGATGCGGAAGGTTGGGGTGCCTGACCGATCTCAGCAGTCCCTGCAGCACGTAATTCGGCGCGGGGGAGCTGCTTGATTTCGGCAGCGGCAGCGTTGGCTTGTAATGGCCGTTCGACAGCCACCGTATGCTTCGGGGTCGACGACCCTTTGGCTGGTGACGGTTTCCTCCCTTGGCCTTCCGCCTTCTTCGCCTTCCTGGCTAGAACTCGCGCTTGAGCGCGTCTAGCCTTCCTATTTGAAGGCTGGGTCAGAGCCTTAGTAGAAGAAGAAATGCTCACGGCTTTATCTTTTTTGCCCGTTCTCCTTTTCGGGACTACTAAATGCCAAGGCGACTCCCTGACCCTGGAAGTCGATGGCATGGCCTGAGCTAAAGCCGTGAGATCCAACGTGGTCGCGCTAGAGAGCGCAGCCTTGTCGGATTTACTATCCGAGACCGGCGCGGTCGGAGACGCAGCACGGTCGTTGTCCAATCCGGTTCTCGTGGAAGCCATGGTATTGGTTTTGTAGATTCATCTTCGGCGGCGTTCCACCCTCCCTGGAGCCCGCAGATGGGGACGTCGTACACTGTAGTGCACGAGCGCCAAAACTACCCCGAAGATATAGGTCCCCGCCCCAACAGAAAGACGAGCCTAAACGAATCGAAGGAATTCCGAGACTGCTACGCAACCACGAGTAATTACGCAGCTCATCAAGGGTCCCGCGACCGCCGGCTGCCCCCCATTGGTTTAGGAACCTCGCCTGACCGCCCTCTGACGGGCGAGTCGCAGCCGATTGATCATAAGTGGCTAGCTTATAATCTCCCGTTTTAGGGTAAATCCGGGCCAAAGTGGTGTGTTGCGGCCTGCTCAACCACCAGGACACCTTCATCACACTGTACGGGTCTCCACGCACGGCACAAACACGCGGGTGGCCATAATCCCGTCCGTCGATCATCGTTCGTTGTGATGGCGGGCCCACAGCGCATGGCCACGTCGCGCTGTAACGAGGGGTTTGCTAGAAACCAGTTATTAAGGCGCCGGTGGTTCGCCTGCGCCCTACACAGTTCAGCTGTTAAGATTGCTCGAGGTGGATAGTATGTGCGAAACTCGTGTGTGATCTTAACATTGCCCAGGGTGCACGACCCCTGAAGGGGGCCCGGCTATGCCGGCGAGGACGTACTGTGTAGGACTTGATGGTAGGCGCCCTGTAGCCCGAGTTCGCACTCCCCTGGCGTGCGCATTTCGGCATTTCCTGGTGCTTGTTGGTGAGAATCTCTAGCTAGATTAACACCCCAGGACCCTCTACACTACCACCCAAAGCACCCCAAGTAACGTACATAATAAATAATGATAAATTTCTTACCAATGAGTAATTAATATTTATATCTTAAGTGCAGTTTTTATTAACACAGTTGGCTCGACAAGTTCCCTCAATCAGCGCTTATCGCTATCGACCCACTAGGGTCGAGTAATTCTTTCAAAGATTTTTCCTCTCAGACGACGCCCTGAGCCGAGGTTCGCGCCCAACTGGGCACCCTCAGGCTCACTGTCTTAAACGTTGTACCGGGTGAGAGCCTTCAGCGCTCCCCATTTTTCCGGCCAAGTAGTAAATGCCATCTGCGGCAAATCTACAATAAGTCACGTCAAAAAAAAAGGCTCGACAAGTATAGGCAGCATGGCCACTTAGTTCGTATTGCAATGGATGTACATCTGTGAGCTTATCTTTTGTTCTTACCAGGATAGTAGATAGTGGTCCTATTGGTGCTGTAGTTGGCTGGAGGCAGGCTGAGGGTGCACACGAACTCCTCCCACGGGCTGGTGACGTCATCGTCGTGTACCACGGCGGTGGTACTCACTGTGTATAGACCCCACGAGTCCATCTTGATCTCTGTTGTAGCTTGTTTTAGAGGCTGCCTAGAATAATGTATAATATATTAAGACGCCGCAAATTGTTTGTCGAATTTGTTTTCGAATTCATGTTTGGACCATAATTTTAGATTATCACGTGCTAAGCGGTGAAGAAAAAACCACATTCCCAAGAAATGCATTTTCGGAGGTATGTGACCTAACCTGTATTGGGGTTCTGTAAAAAAAAAAAACCGTACCTGTCAAATCGGCAGGTTAGGTAAACGGACCCTGTGAAAAACATGATAACGCCTGGGGGGGAGTGTATTAAGATGACGATCTGACACACAGAATCACACCTAGAATAGACACCAAACACTTACTAAGCACTACAACTACTGTATCACCAATTAAGTTATGTTTATTTATAAGTTTGCTTGGTGAAGAGGAAATAAAGACTACTTTATCATTACTCTTGTATTAGAGTTACTTAGAAAAACAGTTACATAAGCACTTTAATCTTTACCAAACATCATAGCATTCATGGAAGCAAGGAAATAAATTTTAAACCCTCGTTATATTAGTGGTCTAGATTTATTTGCCTAAACTTAAGTTATTAGATTCAGTACTTCAACTAGATATTAAAAAGGCAGATCAATATTCCTTTTAAAAATATTTGAACAAAAAACACGAATAGAATGCTTTCAAAGCAGAGGCAATATGGCGGCGCGTGTGCCCGATATCACCGTTCCTCGATACGGATAATTTAGTCGAGTTATATACGGCAGCAATTTAAAAACATTTCTGCTTATAAAATGCTGCGTCACAAACAATATGCTTTCCTTCATAATCAATTTAAACCCATGAATGTTCATGCCCCGCCATTATTCTTCCCTCTGGTCTATAATAAAAATTGTCCCAATTTGGGCGCCAATATTGAGAACGGCTTTACAAGTAATTAAAATGAAGGAAAATTTAAAGCTTCCATTATTAGTAATAACATTGAAACACAATTAATCGTTGATTACATTGGTCAATCAGATATATCCATTGTGTGTGACGTGGACAAATGATGTTATGTTCGACAAACTTTGCCCCCGGACATAGCGGATCTGGAAGTATAATTTACGCTTATATTGTGTTCTTACCCTTTTGACAATATGAACATTTCAGGCCTCGGATATAAATCTTCTGCAGTGCATATTAAAGTCACCAAAAACACGTACTTCTTTTCTTGATAAAAATGAAACTTTTTCCCGGAACCTGTGCGAAAAGAGAACAATTACAATATGTTAATTATAAGATTGCGTTGTATGCATAAAAAATACCGTTAAGCTATTTCATCGCTTTGTGGAAAATCTAGAAGTGATTGCAGTACAATTCACAACTTTTCTTTTTACATGAGCAGTTAGAGTGTTCCCGTCGCGACAGTATTTTTTAAAAGCCCACTTTGCTGTTGTTCCTACATTATGTTTCTGCGAAATAATGTAAAGTTGGTCTCTACAGCACTTTACGGTGAAATGAGTGTTCCCAGCAACCTCCCAGGAGTGCAGCCTCAGATCATTAACCACGAAAAAGCGACCGTTAGCGACCTTTTAAATAAAAAAGTAAACCAACTTCAACGACCCTCAGCGAACAAATTGGTAGTTAGTTTAGGCCTCGAATCACCGAAATCGTTAATTAATATAAAGCTGACGTTTGATTTATTTTGTTGTTTGATTCATCAAAAGCAATTCCCGTGGGATCAATGTTCAAATCCTAAAAGCTAGACATATTTGATAGGATAGATTGTGATATTGTGCTATATATAAGTTATAAATTTTTAACGAACGTGAATCGTTTGTACAAACTGTGAAGTGCGAAAAGAAATAATAAGAAAGAGTAGCGACACCTCACGTCCTGCAGAAGATTCGTCGGAACTCTTGAAGAGCGACGCCTAACTTGTCTAACTTTTTAGCACTTACTGTATACTAGCATTGGCCTCGTTTGTCGGTCTTCCTCCATGAACGTCGACACGACACACGTATAGTTCCCGCTGAGATCCGTCGTCGGATTCAATATCTTTATCGCGCGGTAAGCTTGTAACGGCTCCTCTGTAATCAAATTTTAAAATTATAATATCGACTCGCATTAATTCTATACCTGTTTAATTGGTTTTTCGTTACCTCCATAAACTTCGAAGAGTTATCGTGTTAGAATAAACCGTGTATAATTAATAACAACTACCAATATTCAGTCCTTTTCTCGCTGTTTTGAATTGAATTTGTATTGACATTTGAAATAACTTTTCGAACTGTTCATTCTATATTATTCTTCATAGTATACAAACTATATATGAAAAGTGTTTGATTATTTTTCTTTCTAGGTTTTTTACCTAATTATTGATTTCTACCTTTTATAGTTAACTTTATTTTCATCAGTGATATAATCCACACTGATGATTGTTTAGGAAAGGATAATATTTATAGTAATAGCTTTTCTTTTTGCGTTGCTTTTCATTCCTTCTAAACGAGGTTACTATGAATAATAATGTTGCCAAATATATTTGCATAAATATTGTTACCTACCGAGTTTCCTCGGTGCAGACTAAATTTGGCTCTACTTTTTACTTACGGAGTGTATTTTGAAATGCGTAGGTATAAAATAGCTTGTATTTTATCATTTTGCCTATGTTCGTCTGCAAAAGTGAAATCTATTTCCTGTGAAAATTTAATGATACAGAGCTCTCGTGACAAACACGAGGATGGGCATGTATCAATTTTATATAAGGAAAGACCTTTTCCTCTGGCGCGCTCGTGAATGGAGGCTTCTTTGTCATGGTTGGGTACCTCCTTACTAGCAGTTTCATTTGTTATCTACTAGTTCATAATAACGTGGTGCTTATATTGAATGATATGTCTTTGTACTTATAAGTTATTTTGTTGTAAAGGGCTCTTATCCCTCACTTATTGTGTATTATATTTGTGATTGGATGTTAAATGTCGAAGACCTCTACGAAATAACGCTATTTAACTCAGTACATTGTTGTGTTCCAATTCGTTAGTACTATTTGTAGATCTATGCGTGCAAAATCGATCAGTAGCACGAATGGTTCTTTTTACTAGGCTACCCTAATATCGATTTAATATTGAAAATCAAGTATGAAGTACTTACCAGATATCCTAAAGTTCATGTCAACTTTTCCTTTCAAGAGGCCTATGACTTGTGGGCGGAGTGGCGGTATCCACTGGTAGACTAACCCTGAGGATCCGTTAAAGAACCATTTCATCACGAGACCGGCCTCTGGGGTTGAGGATGTCCCGAAATCGCAGTCCAGGACTACTGACTCTGTCCCCACTTCTACTAAAGGTGGCACCTCCACTCTCTTTATGTTTACCGCGACACATTCTGTGGATAAGAATTTCGATTGACAAGCAAGTAAGCGCATCTCTACCTACTATAAAGAATACGTAAACAAAGAAGTGGCACTTCATACCATAGGTCAGTTACAAATCTTTGTAATATACAGGGTGTAGTGACATAGTAACGAAAATTTTGAGGAATGATTCAGACCGTGGTTCTGAGTTAATATCAAGTGGAATTTTCCGTCGCAAAATTCGGTACGATATCACTAACACTCTGTATAGACCTTTTTTGAAGGAGTAGTACCAACACTGACACTTAAGACTAAAATAAAAATGGGCAGCTGGTAATCAAAAGGATCTGCACAGTAGACACATGTAATGCCGAGAATAGTCCTTGTCTCTAATATATTATTAAATTTGTCGCCTTAGGCAATATTATACCCATGAATACTACAATACATTTTGTTCTATACTATTTTTGACGACTATGTATTTGAGTCTAAAGTTGCCTTAAAGGCACCTTATACCTAAAGGTACTTTATACCTCGTAAAACTATAAAGTAATGCGATGAAGATTCTCAGACTAGCACAAACAGCAAGAATTCCTCTTTTAGAAGCGTACTGAAACGGAATTAAATATAACTAAATTATCAAAGAGCGTCGAGGAACCAGTTGAATGGAAGTGCAATCACTGGCAGTACAAAGAACTAATAAATGAAAAGTGGAAGGAGAAGACATTGTAACTTTTCTTTTTCGTTGTTACTTAAAAAGGGTGTCAACGGTCCAGCGTAGTTATGGACCTCGCCAACTAAATCGTTATTTGATTTTATGTATCGAGATTGGAAATTAAGTGATAAAGTGCTAGGAACTTTGTCTTCTCACTATTTCGAAGTACATTACGCGTGAAAGTAATATAATAATGTTAATGTGTTTACCGGATTAGTGTATTTATACGCATTACATTCAGAATATAGATTAGAACTTTCAGAATATATTCTTTAGACGCTGTTGTTGAATTGGCTACTTGACAGTTTTCGGATAAGTATTTTAAAATACAAGCGCTTATTTTATACTTATAAAAATATTTTATATTCCCGAAAAAGCTTTATATTTTAATAGAAAACAACATATTTTTCTTCATTAATTTCAAATTTCGCGCGAAAACGTATTGTCACTTGACATTTTGCCCAGTGACGTCACATTTCAAAAAGCAAATAAACTGTCAAACTGAATTACTTGAAACCTGACAGATAATTTTTATTTATTTTGTGAAATGTGACACGAAGCTCAATCATGGCCGCCTGTGTTTTGGGCCTTGCAATACACAGATAGAAATACGCATTCTTATTATGTAAAAATAAAATATTTAAAAAGGATCTTAATAAAAAAAAACTATTGGATAATTATCGTTAAATATCGTTAAATAAATGAACTACCATATCCGACTTGTTTCATATTTTATTATTACAACTGTCAATTAGCCAATTCCTTGCTCCTAAACGTATATATATATATAAATAAACGTTGTTCAGAGAGGTCAGTGACTTCATTCCACACGAATTACTTCGTATTTCGTACAGGCAGAATGGTCAATTCCAGTTATTGACGTGTGTTAATAGTCTTTACCTACAAATCGAAGCCTTCGGTGGCTTTAGCATTGACAAGTGGTTCGAACAGAATTCTCCTTTGCCTTTGCCTACACTGCACCAGGGTTATGAAATATTGGTAACCTATAAACTTACATATAGGCTAGATAAGTCATGGTTATGGTCAGGTCATAGCTGACATCACAAAATGATCTTTCGTTATTTAACATTACAAGCGGGCTTAAATTTGTTAGGTTCACTGTTCACTTCTACAGTTTTTTGGACCAAGTTATGCATAGAACTACAGTAACTACAATACCTCGTTGCATGTTCAAAGCAAAAGCAACGATTTTATCAGTTTAATGCTAAATACTGTTATGTGGGTAAGACAAAGTTTTCGAACGCGCGAATTGGTTGTCACGCGCAAGACTCGTGCTAGATTCTGCAAACTTAGTCCCTCTATACTGTTTTCGATGCAGTTCAATGCAATGATTTGGAAATCAAAATAGGTTAATTTTAACAAATATTACATGAGCAGGGCCCGGGGAATACCATGGTCGTGGCTCATGCCTACGACTTAAGCTGAGCGAGGTGCTTTTTATTCCAGACACCACCGCAGATGATTGGGCCGTATGTTGCATCTTTAAATACCTACTTCTTATTATTTTTTTATGATTTTGGTCTGTTTTGCTTTTTTTTAATAATTTTTAATTTTAGTGTTCTTTTTACCCCCCGTTTTACGTCCATTTTACCCCCTCCGGTTGATTGAAGGGAGGCCTGTGCCCAGCAGTGGGACGTATATAGGCAGTTTATGTATGTATATGTTCTTTTTATATTATTTTCCGTGCGGTTTCTGTCCTGTGTTAAATGTAATACTGTCTGTCTGTGTATGTGGTGTCCGAAAATAATAATTGTTTGTTTCTTTCTTTCTTGTACCAATGTGCCAGTTTGTATTCTATAGGGACATCTAGGGTAGGGACATACACTTCCTTTTATTTGGAGGCAAAAGGGATTCATCAATTGTTTTACAGTTGTTAGCCTATTTGATGCTATGTGAACTTTTCTTCTGGTTCTGATTTGGTTTTCCATCTCTTTCCTTATCTATGGTAGCCGTCCTTTGATGACATAAATCATAGCAGATATATTTAAATCTCACGTATATGTTTGTAGATAGGTACGTACATTTATATATATCCAATATGTTTGAAGTGAAACGTATCGAAGTGGAATGAATAAAACCAATGCAAACTCAAGTAGTGGTACTGTAGAGCTTTATGTTACGATTTTATGCGGTTTTTCAATCAACGTAACGTAAATTTACCCTTGTAGGGTAAACAAAGGCAAGTGAGTACTCTTTTCTTGTGTTTTTATATTGGTTTTGTACACAACTTGTTACTGGGTGAGAGTCTTCGGCGTTCTACATTTGTCCGGCCAAGTAGTGAATGTAATTTACAATAAGTCACGTCAAAAGAGAATCCATGGTTTGTTTAAAGTATTACTCAACTAACCATGTTGACTGTAGTAAGTACATTACGTGTGGTACGTTTATCGAATCAACATTAACACCACAAATAGACACCCCTTGGCAAATGCTTACTTAAATTTATGTGCATACCAAAGGTTATATTTACCTAAAGATTCCAAGAACTGACTGGTACGAGTAGTATTAAAATTTACTTCCTTTGAACGAGAATTAAGCGCATTTCCAACTCAGTATGAAAACTCCGCGAAATAACACCTTTTTCGCAGTTTTCAATCAAACAAGTGGAACTTCCTGAATTAAATGAAAGTAGCGACGCGAATTGATGAGGAAGGAGCGCAGGCATAATAAAGGAGAACCGGATTCACATCGCCTTTGTGGCATAATGTTCCTATTTCATCTCCCGGGAACAGAAATAAGTTAATCTCTTTGTTTGCGAGCGTCAATTATTTTCCTCGAGCAGAAAACCCCCTTTTGGGGGCCCGCATTTCGTGGTATAACGCTGAAACGTATACCAACTAACTGGTTATAATCTAGATTATAAGCACGACTGCGTCTGCATGCATCTTATTTGTATGCATCTTGTGTAGTAAGTTACAAAATTCGAATAAAGATCGAAAATAGATAACATTCATAAACTCATGGCTATTTCCGTCCAGAGTAAGCAGAATCTATGGACTTCCATTTGCTTCTATTCTGACATAGGTACTTCTCTTGCTTCAACATTCATCAAACTAAACAAGAAGAAAATAAATACATTTTATTATATTTTTAGATAATAATATAAAGAAATAATGACTTCCAATAGATGCACATCCTTGGTTAGAACAGGGAGAATTTACTGGTTATGTAAATACCTCTACATTATTATGTAATTATTAATTACCTATACATAAACAAAAGGTCGTGTGAGAGCAATCATCATCATTACTATGGAATGATTTTCAAAATACCAGACAGACTGCTTATTGAAAGTCAGTAAGTATTACATTACTTTTCGTACAATGAATGGCACGGAACCACCATGACTGAGTCAAAATTTTTCATTTCTTCAATCACCGAGTAAGTAAGTTCTTTGTTACATGAAACCTTCATTTCTTCGGTTTAATAAAGTACTTGGGGATTTGCCGTTAATTATACATTTCGTCTGATATTCCGCTTAATTAATTATTTACTCTCAAAATGTTGCGGTTCATATTGTTCGAAAAACAAACAACTTCTTGTTGCCAACCACAAATGTAATATTTAACGTAAAATCTCACTACCAAGCTATTTATACTACCAGAGATATTGTTCCACCTTCTAAGTACACACTTATGTATCTATTCAAAATAGTTACTTTTAAAGAGTGCCCTATATTTACGTAAATATACAACAAACGCAAGTAAGTACATAATTTGTTCGTGAACCATTATAAGGGTTGCTTTGTTTAAATTCAGAACATACATATAGAATCTACTTACAAATGGATATTTGTAAACCTGGTGTCGTCCGACATTAGGTATTCTACAATAGAAACTGAAATGAACTTAATAATCTTTATTGCATTAAGTTTTATTTAATACACAAATTGTAGTAAAATAAAATAATGTTAAAATCGAAAATATGAAGCGAGATGGAGACACAATGTGGATGTTGATTGTATGCTGATCAATCACTTTGGTCGGATAGTATAATGAACACCACTTTTTACCCAACACAAGTATTGTTTGATGCCTGACGAGTAGGTATAATTTTAAGCAAATATATTTTTTTTTACTCTTCGGTTCCACGACTACTACAATTGACACAATAACAAAAGCCTCGGGTTAAATACCCCGCCTAGATAACAAATAATGTACTTACTTTTATAGACAAAAGTCTGAAAAATATTTATAAGTACTCTTTCGAAATGGTGAGTTCTAGTGTTAGTTCAATGTCTCCCTCGCTATATGGAAGTAAAGGTGTACACCGTACTTGTCAATTTTAGAAATTATTCTTGCCTTATAATAATTAATACGAGACAGGTACAACCAAAGAACAAAAGTGCAGTCACTGTGAGCCCAGCGAATTATTTGTAAGCAGTGGTGAAATTAATTATGAATCATTAGTTTTCATAATTACATAATTTTACAGAAACAGCATGTAACCAGGAGGTCTTAAATACAACCAGTAAATTTATTACTTTGCAACAAACTTATTGAACTTTTGCAGCTTATCGTAAGTATTGAAATTGATACATCACCGGCAATAGTTCGTAATACCACAAACTGTTCTCTTGGATGCTATTTTAATAATGATTCGCTGACTATACCTACCTCAGACAGTAACCCCTCCATAAAACTAGATTAATATACAAAGAGTGAATCCATTTGCCTCGCTCTACGATAGAGACATTGTAGTGTATCTCTCAAATAGTCCATGAATAATGCAATGTTGTCATAACGAATATGTATAATAATAGGCTTTCAAGAAGATTGAAATCTAGTCGATTGTTATTATTGCGTATTCCACTCGGTATGCCAGTAAATTCGGCTCGAATGTGTAAATAAATCTTCGTTATCTTTTCTGCTTTTATTCGTTATTCAGTATGCGGAAATATTTATGTTTTAAGAACATAAAACGAACGATACAAAACACTTTATGTACACACACTTTATGTGAAAAAGCGGAGTTTTATTTTCACGTATTTCTCGTACTGTCGGTTCGGTAGATAGCCAAGGAGTAAATGAAAAACTTAGAACGAAACACAGGTGTGTTGAAGAATTTAACTAAGGAATCGTATTGATATTATACTATCACCACTTACTACTATTACCTAGATACTGAATAAGCCCTCTTAAGTTCACTTAGGTATTGTTACAAACACGTTAGTTTTTCTTAATAGATCCCCCATATCATGACACCTGAATCAATATGTTGAAATTAGAGGTAAACGAGTAAGGGTATATTTTGAATCAGCTACATATCTTCACAGTCGATTTCGAATCTTTTTCCAATGAATCTATCAGTCCTATAACAAGTCTGTTGGCAAGCATGAATGAAGATTGAAACTCAGTGCGATACAGATCGCGCGCCCGTCTCCTTTACTAAATGAAATTAGCTGCTCACTAAGTATATTTGCTGTATGTTCAAATAAAAGGGAATCGATGTCTGAATACGTAATACCTGCCTAGTAATTTACCCTCTTCGTTCCGAATGAATACATTTGATTATACACTTTCACAGAAACGTTTTGTTTGTAACCCCTTTTCATTGGTATTTATGTAAATATGCAATTAATGTAATAACCCAATGACAGAATCAATCGCTAAGGATGGAATTGTGGGAAATTATATAGGAAAGAATTATTGAATAATCCGTCAGTTTTAAAAGTTTCAAAGAAAATAAAAATATTAAGAAGCATTTATAATGCTTAGAAGATTTTTTTTCTACCTACTTGATAACTAAACGTATATAAGGAGAAAACGTTCGGTTATTAGAGTTTATTTCCTTAAACTACGAAAGGAATTTCGGAAATGCTTTTATCCTGAAAATAGTGACACTCTATGTTTGATATGATTTATTCACATGATTACGTAAACTAGTTTTGATTCCGCGATAAAATAGATGTCTACGCGAGCAAAAGCCAGTGATTTATATCTATTTGGTGCTCTATTGTTGGACCTTTTTAAGATAGATATGCACATGTATTAGACTAAAGAGGTAACAAGGGTTGATATGTTTTGCGTGACTTGTTTTTAGAGAAATACTCTTATTCACACTGCGCTTTTCTGTGAAAAATACTAATTGTATACGGAAACAGTTGAGAAAATGCAACCATAGGTTTACAGCTACGTACGTACATTATACATGTAAGAAAAATGACGAAAAATATTTAGTAATTTAAAAACTAAATCTATCTTGGTGATATTAAGGGCATAAGTACAAAACGTAGCATAATTCATTTTCTTACAAATTGAAATTCAAAATTATCAGCTTGCTTTCTGCGAGATGCCACACTTATAAGTTCATAACTCATCGTACACTCGTAGAAAACATGCACTCGGAATTCTAAAACGGGACATCAGTAAACAAAATTTAAAAAATAGTCGTCGTTTGGTAAAACTATATACCTTACATTTTTTAAGTACTCGCTAAGATAATCCATTGTATTATTCTTTGACTGCGAGTTAACAGTTTTATAACTGGATTTTATAGACTATTTCCCGATATCAATCAAGCGTGGAAAGTCGAGTGACGGCCAGATTGGTGATTGAAAAAGCAATAGCGGGACACATTGTATGAACAAGCAATTGTATGTCGTGTGTACTGTGCGAGTGGTACTAATTTTTGAAGAGTGAGTTGATTCAGTGAGTGTGTTAGCTCAGGAAATTGGCGGTCGTCGTGTTTGCAGTAACGAGTTCCGACAGATCGTGTTCGAACGTCCGATGAACTTGTGCGTTTGATATATGCATTGAATATTATATATTTGTATGAATGTATGGCTACGAACGAATCGCATGACAAACCAGTATATGTCAAGACTTCGTGGCAATCAACAGCGCATAATCAACTCTTTGTTAAGTTCTTTATTCGAGGTATATAGCCTAAGTGCCGAATGAAAAGATTTGCATTGCATACGTTTACTTTATAATATAATATAATAAAATAAGTTGTTAATGTTGATAAAAATAAATTATATTTACTTTATTTAAACTCTGTTAGAAGAACAAGGTTCTATCTATTTTTGATAATTTTTTTCATAATGTTATTTTTCTTAACTAAATTGAATTATCAAGAAACTCTTTTTGACAATCAAAAAATTACGGCTATAGCGATAAGTGCAGAATAAGTTAATAAAGCTTTTACTAGCCGGAAATATTCTAATCAAATTAATTGTATAAGTATTAAAATAAACATTGGGTATTATAAAAAAAATAATAAGTACATAGAAAACACAGAAGCTGAAGGCTGCAATCAAAATCTAGGATGACGAGAAAATTACACACGACACGGTAAAACTTTGAGCACGCAAGCAAACAACGTAAAAATACAACATTTGGAAAGAACAATCGATACCAACTCGAGCACAGTATAAGGAACACGAACTGGCTTGAATAATCCATAGTATCAGTACATAACAAGTTTTCTGTGTGATCGGAATTTGAACCGGCACGGGATAAGGACCGGTACAGCCGCCGTTACCGTTGTTCACCGCGCACCGCCGCCACTGACTGAAAAACTTTACACGATCCCGGAATGTTTACCATCCGCGCATGCGCCTGAAACCCGCCTGTTGAGTGCAACTTTGGGATAAAACTCCACCAAGTCAACTTTACGCTCATAAATTATGTACTACGAAATGGCCAAAGCGAGGATAAGCGCATTAACGGACAAAGTTCTTGTTTAGCGACAGAAACTTATAAAATAATAAGTTATTTTTAGCAAATGTGTTTTTACATTATCGTCAGCTTTTACAAGTACCTACACGTGTCTCGGTTAAATCCGGAAATCGTGATAGATTTAATATTGAATGACTATTGTGTTTAATAAATGATCATTTCAGACAGATACGATTGACAGTACTCTAAATGATGAAAGGTTGTTGAAGATACTTGTTTGAAATTAACGAAGTTTTGCGCGTCTGCTATTTTGTCACTATAGTGAATGTAAACTGAAAGATAAAATTAACCTGCGCTTCAATGCCTTTTCAAAATAGACTGTTCTTTGTATACCGTTTGATGATGATCTCATTGAAACGCCCAATGTATTATACTACATTATTCCCAATATCCCTTTGAAATTTACCCGAAAGTTTCTTGTGACTAAAAGGCTAGTGCCATGTTTTAATAATTATAACAAAGACTATAAGTTTAATGAGGGAGTTTTCACGCTGTCCCCCCAAAAAAAAATGGAGCTGTTTAGATTTAACGCGATAAATAGCTATTTTCTCATTTCTACTTTTTACTTGATGGCTGAGTCATAAATACTTTTTACTTGATGATCCGAATGGATGAGACATGATGTTGGTGAGAATAATAATGGATGGAAGATGTGTTATGTCTGGGTGTAATAACAAGGGTCATCATTTATACCCAAAAACAAAGATAAAGGATGCATATTTATGACTGTTATTCATGAAATAAGGTTTAACAAAATCTGTACAGCGCTATCTATATTTATTTTTAAACAATTGACGACTTTTGATGCACATAATAGTGTGGTAAGCATGACATAACATGTCTAGAATTAAACCAACAAAAGTAATACAAATTTTTCTTTTAGAGATGCACATTATGAATGAAATGAAATAGATAAGCAGACAACGAAATCAATACAAACGCAATTACTATGACATACTTTGCCCACTTTTCTTCAGACTAGAATTGTCACAGGTTATAATTTTCTCAATCGGTCGTTATCCACTTTCGTATTAGTTTGAGTGGTATCTAATTCATATCCATACTCCGTAAAGTATGGAAATGATTAGGGGTATGTGAGAAAGTTGTGAATTCGTTCGTTCTTCGTTAATATTTGACGAGAGCCGATGGCCGATCGTTTGCTGACCCTGCCGGTGACCCAGGGGTGCGCATCGCTCAATAATCTAGGGGCTGTTTCATAACTTACCTACTGGTAAACGTTTTCTATTTTATTTAAAAAATGTTCGCCTTTGACCACAATCTCACCCCACATCTTCATTAGCATCACCTCTCTCATCTCTGGTATAGCCTGTCGAATACTTATAAGTATTATGGCTGACAGAGAATAAAATATATTTGTACAACTATGGTGGATTGCTTTTGAAATGTTGAATAAAATCATGTTACAGAGGAGCTTCCTGCATCGCTTCTTCTTCTGAGTCTTATCACGTTTGGAATTGGTGAAAGATTGTAAGATAAAGAACTAAAAATATTCTTGACTCTTTAGTGCTCTATCTAAAATTTATCAGTAATCAAACAGGTCCTTAGATCCTGTTCAGAAACGGAAATGAGTTACAAACTCGTAAATTTGACGCCTGTACGATTACAATAAGCAAGTATAAAAATAAATAAAATTGCTATTACCATGCGAGTATGCTCATTGTCGTTATGTGCAATAATTGCTGAAGGGTCTTGTAATCCTGTCTACGATGTTTTCAGCCTTTAGCCACGACACCGCACGATATACCAAATATTTTACGAAATTTTCTTGTTGAAGACCTGATGGTAAGTTATTATAATAATAAATTGGTTATAATCTAAATCTAAAAATTGTAACTAATTAAGTGCCTTAATTGAGTATAACATTAATCAGAATAAGTAATAATATTAATTGCTGTTTAATGTAGTAGGCGGCTTCAGCAACTGGAGTCACGATTCTTGATAATTTCTCGGAATATTTTCCCATTCATTATATTATAATTATAATTCTTCGTGCAATGTCTTTCACCTTTGGGATAATTTGGCTTCATAAGAAGTTGTCACTTAAGTACAATTTAAGTACTTGTTTTTTTAAAGTGACAACTACTTACGAAGCTCTGTTAATGTCTAAATGCGAAAGATATTGCACGAGAATTCTAAGGAGTAAACGTTAGATAGCGCCGCAAGCAAGAAACACCTTCTTAAACTACACGTATTGTACTATTATACTACACATATAGCAATGTATATTATAACATGAAAATTACACCTTTCCGTTGACAAACTGGGCAAGCATTATGCCACACTTCACATCATTGTATTATGCAACATAACGCCAAAATCACCCTTATGCCTATAATTCACTGTTAACTAGGTGTCAACGATTAATTTGAATATTTTTTTTGACATGACTTATTGTAGATTTGCCGCAGATGACATTAACTACTTTCCCGGACAAATGGGGAGCGCTGAGGGCTCTCACCTGGTAATCATTTGAATAGCTAAATAAGTACTATAAGTGAATCTAAGGAAAATCATATTATATATAGGACGTAAAAAAATATTTGAAATATCCTAAGTCGGATCGGTAGCCCTACAGGCCGCATTACAGAAGTTTACTTTTTCAATAATGAAGTGCACTGCGAGTGGAAGTTCAATATAGTCGGCCACAATTTATGCCCGCATTAGAATGAGTGAGTATGGTCAATAAGCCGGTGGACACCGCATTACTCCGCAGCCAGCGCCCGCCACCACTCGTTTGCTTCTCAATAAATTGATACTTGAACATGTTACTTACTTACTTACTTCTTCGTCCCACCCAGTGATGTGCCTTTCGCGTTAATGTTCCCACTTTGAGAACGGTCCAGGCAGTAAAAACTCTTATTATTCTTAGCTTAACGGCCTCCGTGGTCCAGTGGTTGAGCGTTGGGCTCACGATCCGGAGGCCCCGGGTTCGAATCCCGGTGGGGACATGTCACAAAAATAAGATGATCCGTGCTTTGGAAGGCACGTCAAGCCGTTGGTCCCAGTCACTACTTACTGATGTAAGTATGTAGTCGTTACATGAGTCAAGTCAGGGGCCCTTGGCGGCTCAATAATGACCCTGGCACCAGGGTTGATGAGGTTGGTAATCCACTCACAACCCACACCATAAAAAAATCTTAGCTTTATTACCCAACCTTCAGGCAGATAAGACCAAAATACAAGAAATAATTATTTTAAAAAGGAAAGCAGTCAGTGCCCCACAAGTTCCCACTTTGGGGACATTCCCGGGCACGACACATCACTGGTCTCACCCACCGAGATTTTTAGATAGTCCAGTCGTTCACCTGTAAATTTTATTCGCTTTTCGCCTTGAATGACAATTAGTACTTGGCCGGACAAATGGAGAGCTTTGAGCGCTCACCTTGGCGTATACCTGGTGTTAGTGACATCGTAACGAAAACTTTGAGGGATGATTCAGACCATGATTCTGAGTTGATATCAAATGGAATTTTCTATCGCAAAAGTATGGAACTAAAAATAATTAAAATTATGAATAATATAATAATTATGAATTATTATTAATTACGTGTTATGTCTGATTGTTTAAATGTAGTTCTGTGCAATAAAGTATATTTGATTTGATTTAAAATAAAATACAAACATTTTCATGAAATTTGCGGCGGAAAATTTCACTTGATACAAACTTAGAATTCGTTACGATGTCATTTACACCCCGTATGGGTATGAATGACTACCAAAATCGTTTTCATATTTAGTACTTTTATTGGGTAATTGAATTAAAAAGTATGATAACATAACATAAGCTCACCTTTCTGTGAGACCGATTAATAGGTGCCGACCCCTATCGCGTCTAGAATAAAATAAAATAGAAGATAAAGTTGCTACTAGTAAAAATGGTTTGTTTTATTTCTTTCCAATTGAATTTCTGTGGGCGGACGCACCGAAGCTCTTGTCATTATACGTACCTACAAAAAATGACAGTTTCTGATTGGACAAGGTTTGTATGACGTCGATGAGATTAAAAGACAGAATGTCTTAGACAGGTATTTTTGGTTTTCGATGTAGGTTGGTGGTATTTATATTAAGTAACTTTGAGGAGCTCGGTGGTGCAGCGGTAAACGCGCTCGGTCTGCGATTGTTGAAGTTAAGCAACTTTCGCAAATGCCGGTCATAGGATGGGTGACCACAAAAAAGTTTTCATCTCGAGCTCCTCCGTGCTTCGGAAGGCACGTTAAGTCGTTGGTCCCGGCTGCATTAGCAGTCGTTAATAACCATCAATCCGCACAGGGCCCGCGTGATGGTTTAAGGCCCGATCTCCCTATCCATCCATAGGGAAGGCCCGTGACCCAGCAGTGGGGACGTTAATGGGCTGATGATGATGATGATATTAAGTAACTGAAGTTTTCCGAAGTAAAGATTTCGGAGTTCTGGAGACAGACATTGTATCGACTGACTCATTACTCTATGGGATCATCACACCATGTATTCCTCTTCCATTTATTTCTGTTGTCATCTCAGTACTTACTCACAACTTTCACACACATATATATCCTTCTTTACACAATCCATCCACACTATCAACAACTCATTATTGCAAAGCCGAGGTTCGCGCCCAACTGGGCACCCTCAGGCCTTAAACGTTGTACCGGGTGAGAGCCTTCAGCGCTCCCCATTTGTCAGGCCAAGTAGTTAATGCCATCTGCGGCAAATCTACAACAAGCCACGTCAAAAAAAATGTATCAACTGACTCATCATTGCAACATTTAAGTCATTACTTTTGGTCGTTGAGTACAGCAAGAAATCATATCTTAAATGAATAAATCAGAAAATGTATGAATGTCTACTTATTCTGAAATAGAAAACGTGATTGTTTTAAATAATAGAGAAGCATTAATAATTTCGTGGCTATAATTAAATTCCGTTCTCCTATTTTTACGAACAACCCACAAAAGGCATGCTCCGAATCACCCGTAACAAAATAGCTACTTACCTACTTAAAAATGTAAAAGTTGATCGATTTTGCAGTTGGTAGCTCAGTTAGTAGAACGCTTGACTCTCACTTTGAGGTCGCAGGTTAAAATCCCAGCATAGACCTAAACCAATGATTTTCGAATTTGTTTTCGGATACATATTTGGATCATAAATGATTATCAGCTCATCTCAGCGGTGAAGGAAAACATCGCGAGGAAACCCACATTCCCGAGAAACGCATATTTAGGAGGCGTGTGACCTAGCCTATATTGGCCTGGTTTTTCACACAGGCAACCTAAGAAAATGTAAAGAGGAAATTAAAAAGCGTGGGTGATTCGAGAAGACGACGCTTTATAATTACTTTTCAGTACATTTTTCTTTCTGAGAGAGGACCTCATAACGAGCTCATGACGGATGGAACGCCAAGATTGAGACGCAATACAAATCAGTTTAAGTTTTTCTTTTCGTCCTTGGATATTAATAGGTACCTACCTACTATGTTATTTCCATGAGCTAATCAATTTCTGTTAGTGTATTAGAGCTGGTAATAGTTTGGGACTGTCCATCTACTACCCAATCTACTACCCAATCAATCAGATACCCATCGACAGTCGGCTATCGATCTATTTATTAGTTGTTCCTACTTGTAACAAATAACTACTGGGTAGGCATAGAGTCGCTAATCGAATTTAAATAACCTTCAGCCACTTGGTGTTCAAGTCTAAAGTTATGAATCTGAATCACTAAGTACGAGTACACCACGGATTCAGTACATCTATGTATTACAAATAATTAGATTAATTAATAATTAAATTAATAGATGTTAATTTTCTAATTCGCTTTTTTTTTGTTTGGTTAGGACATTACAGGCTGATCACCTGATTGTCCGAAAGTAAGATGATCCGTGCTTCGGAAGGCACGTTAAGCCGTTGGTCCCAGTTACTACTTACTGATGTAAGTAATTAGTCGTTACATGAGCCATGTCAGGGGCCTTTGGCGGCTCAATAGCAACCCGGACAGGGTTGGGGACCAGGGTTAATGAGGTTGGTACTACACCTCACAACCCACACGATAGAAGAAGAAGAATTCGATATTGTTAAATAGATTTTTTGTCGTGACGTATTGGCCGGAGGTTAAGTAGTAAATGATGATGCTAGAATTTCAGTGAAAGTGCCAAAAAAATTGTTAGATATTGTGTAACCTATGCCAGCATTTTGATACAATTGAGTTACCTCCATAAAAGACATACTTGATCTCAGAATGTATTCCAAATTCAAAATTTCCACCGACCACAGGCGCCACATTTTAAAACCCGCTCTCTGCTGCGGAGTTTTATGATAAGTATGCAAGGAGATGCTAATAAGTAAAAATCAAAGTGTAAATTATTGATTTTTCCTAGAGCAACACGGACCTCCGCGGACCCGAGGCTTTTTCACACCCTCTCACCCTTTCACATCTCATAAATGAACTATAATGATATTTTAACACAATTAATATTTGAAAAAAGATACAAAACGGACAGTTATATTTAAATGTTTTAATATATAATTTAAATAATAATAAATAAATAAATATTGATAATTATTAAATGATTAAACAATTCATTTTAATAATTGTTTTTTTTTTTTGTTTTAATTGTTTGTTCAGAAGTTTTAATAATGTCTCTGAGACTTTTTACCCATTGTAACCATAATAAGTACCTATTTATAAGTAGGATAGTAAAGTTTTTGTAAACTGCGTATATAATCCTCAGAATAGTGAAATCATGAGTCAACTGTAATTTAGAAAAGCATATCTTAATCATTTCTTGTCGAGTGCCGTAGTGGCCATGTTAGGCGAAGTGGGTATTTCGTGACACACGCATAGCGAAAGAAACGCACTACCACGGTCAATCGAACACGGTGAAATACTTGTAGTACTATTTTTATCTAAAAATAACTGTGAGAAAATAGCTATTAAAATGAAAATTAGATTTCAAATATACAGGCTGTTAGTGACATCGTAACAAAAACTTTGAGGGATGATTCAGGCCATGATTCTGAGTTGATATCAAGTGGAATTTGCTGTCGCAAAAGTATGGAACAGAGAAAAATTAAAAAGAAACACTAAAATTTTCATGAAGTCGCATGTACTTGTACGGGGCGTAAGTGACATCGTAACGAATACTGAGGGGGATGATTCAGCTGATTATTCTGAGTCAATATCAAGTGGAATTTAAAAATACTAAAAAAAATATGAATGAATTTTGCGACGGAATCATGGTCTGAATCGTCCCCCTGAGTATTCGTTACGATGTCACTAACAGTATTATATGATCTGTGCTAACACCCTGTATTACTATGCGGTTGTCTATCGTAATCCATATGCAATGTTAAATAAAGTAAAAATACCAACAGCGGTTAGGCAAAATTATAATAAGTGTTTTTTTACCTAACTTGTTGTAAGTTTGCTTCAGAACTCGGGAACCATATACATTTTCCATCTCTTACATACACTGTCTTTGATTACTCCTTTAATATTTATCGTCTACTTGTACACTACAACGTAACTACATGATTTGAAAGTTAATTTATTTATGAGTTGGAAACTAACTACAAATGTATTTCCACATTCCATTTCAGTTTGGTAAAAAACAGTTACAAATGAAAGAATTGAGTGCGTACGTTCGAAAACGATACCAATATTAAGATTATAAAAAAAAAACATTAGCATAACATGTATATTCGTATGTAGATGTGTTCTATACACGGTTAAAGATAATAAAACGAAATATTTCAGCTTCTTCTTTCGTGTCAGGGTTACTATTGAGCAGCCAAAAGCCCATGACATGGCTCATGTAACGACTACTTACTTACATCAGTAAGTGTGTTAACGTGCCTTCCGAAGCACGGATCATCTTAATTTTGGACAATCAGGTAATCAGCCTGTAATTAATTTGAAGTATTTTTTGTGATATTTCCCCTCCGGGATTTGAACCCGGGACCTCCGGATCGTGAGCCTAACGCTCAACCACTGGACCACGGAAGCCGTTAAATATTTCAGCTACAAATGCTCTTTATGAAAGTGTTGTAATAAAATTGATATTTTGATATGATATATCCGGTGATTGTCTATAGACAATTATTGCCAAGTAACAAGTATTGCCTATAGGCAATACCCAACCATTTATTAATAATAATATAATACAATAACATAGGTAAAAAATATATTATTAATATAAATAAAAGTAATTATTATTACTTTTGTATTAACAGTCTACTGCTGGGCCTGTGCCCAGCAGTAGACTGTATACTGTGACTGTATATTACGTCCCACTGCTGTCAGTGGGACGTAATATAGGCTGTTTATGTATGTATGTAGGGTATTAACAGGTCCATAATTAAAAAAATAGTGAAAATGTTTAAAGTACAGTGACGTTTGCCTGTCATTAAACGTCTCGTCAATTATTTATGTATCTATTCCTAGACCCCGCAGGTCAGCCGAAACTTATACTTAGTGGGCGAATCGGCGGCCCTGCATTTGTCCTGCATAAATAATGCCGGAGTGGGTCGAGGGAATCATTTCATAGGCTCTAGCCTATAATTGCTGCCTGAATGAAGCTAGAATACTCAATTAAATTTTTCATCAATTATTTAAAAGGATAAGCTCCATAATTAGGAGTATGGAACATTCGTAAAACATTTATTCTAATTATTTTAAATTTTGTTATTGTCGCCGTGAAAACCAAGAAATGGCTTTCTGGAAACTTACATCCTAATGTGATCTAATCCTAATCTTCAACAAAATATCGATTTCTTTCAATGAATTTCATTACCGGTAATAATTTAGACTAAACATTTTTACCTACATTGAAACTAGCTAAATTAAAACTATTATAAAGTTATGTTAACAAAAATCACAATCGAACGCGTTTTTTTTTTCAAAAAATAACTTCCACGGATTTCACTCGCTTTATAGATCTAAGTGCGTGATTATAAGGTAAATGAAGATCTACCTACAGTTTTGTTATTAACCGTCTGTAGTTATTCCTTGATGTAATTACTGAAAGGCAGGTGGATGACAAAAAATATACGAATTTTATTTAAAAACCTTCACAATCACAACCTTTCGTTTTCTCCGTTTCACTTTTATGTAATTGAAAAGATATCTGCGCAGGTGTCACGAATTTTATCTGTAAAAAAATCTCAAAAGCCAAAGCGTTTGGCTTTGAAGTATTTCCCGGCCGTGCTTTGTCGAAGGCGACCTATTGAGCAATTTTCCTGGAGTCTCTTTGATTACACGGAGTTGTTAATGAAACCGATTTAATTCTAAATCTTCCACCAGTTCCATCGTTTATGCCTAAATAAGGGGACCGAATTTAGCCTGAGGTATCAGCCGATTGCTACCAATATGGAATATTCCATTTCTTTCTTATTATGCGGGCACTACATTGTTACGTACGCGTTTATTTGTATTTTAATGTGGAAAAGTAATTATGTTGTTGAGGAGTTTACACACTCTCCGAAGTGGTGATTTATATGATAAAACTAACAATAGAATTTCGACTTTCTAAGACGTGCTTTTGCGTGCGTGTGATTGGTAACACGTGCTTTCTGATGAAAAAAAATGATTGAGTTTGGAACACCGACCTAAAATATCTTGAATGTCATAACTAAAAAAACTTGAATGTCAAAAATCTGGAATGAAATTTTGAACTTGTATTTTCTTACCCAAGTTTTTTCCTCTCCCATAAGTGCTCAAGAATTACTTTAGGGTATGTCGTCTGTGACCCGAACGGAGACAGTGATTTTATTTTTAGAATCGATCATGAAACATCATATCCTTGAAATTAAAATTCTGGTTGATATTTTATTGAACAAACACAATTCAATTTTGGTATTTGCGAATGTATAATGTACTCGTAGGATAATCTGTGTACACATTAAGTATGTGACAGTCACTAATCTTCCTACCCAACTGTATTGCGTAAACTTTATAAAAACGTTCCTATAAAATTGACTAAACCCATCCTTAATCCGGGCGAAAGGGAATGGTTTGCAAAAAGTTTGAAGGCTTTAATTTAGCTGGTTGTTAATTCGTGCGCGACCGATTCAAAGGCAGTGTCAGCCATTATTAAAAGCGTAAATTGTAAAACAGCTGTAGCGAACTGCGGAGCGTCGCGTTTTAAAACGTGGTGAAATTTACTGTAGGCTCCCCTATCCGGCTTTTGTTCCCACACTACAAATTCATTTTCTGGCTATTAATAAGGTAAAATATAACCGAACAGTCAAACTTTTTCATTATATTGATAGTAAATAATGAGCAAGTAACCTACTAACAAGCCGATTTTTTTCGTAAAAAAAAGTTTGTTCCTTAATTAGGTAAGTAAGGAATCCATCCTATCACGAAGTATCTTTGTCCTTAGTGTCCTCTTATACCCAGTTCTTGGCTTAGGTCCAGGTAACTATCTACATCATTAAACTGAGATCAACCTCCCTCTACTTTACCATGCAAATGAAAACGCCAAAGGAAGGTAAATCATGGAATAAAACTGCATTATAAAAGGATTTTCTTATTCGAATTCCCTTTGTATTCAAATTAGATCAATTAGTTAATACTGTATTTTTAAATCAAAGCTAACATCGAGCGAAGTGACATTGCGTTATGAGAAAAAAATACAATAACGAGATATAGGTAACAGGTTACTTTGGTATTTTAATATTTTTTTTACATACTTACTTACATATTTAATAGCACAGTTCATGCCGCATAGCAATTCTATATGCGTTACAAATAATACTTAAACATGTAAGTATATACAATGTTATAACATTCAATATCTATACTAGACTCAAGCCACTAAAGCTACGTTACGCTAATTGCTTCTTGTGTGTATCTTTGCTCTGTATGAACACCGATCCATTACACGTAATATGTGGATACGAACTTCTTACACGTATGCTGTACCACAAACATCGTGTGCGGCTGAAATACACGTTTTTCTCTTTGAATGCGATTCCTTAGACAACACCGATCTCTCTGCCTTAGGAATTCCTTCCATGGTCGTGGCCAGATGTTTGTTTACACGCCAGACCGGCAGCCCGCGGCCTGCCCTAGGGAATTACTCGCGACTTTCAGCCTATGCTCATGCCCCTCTTTGACATGCATGTCTTGAGACTCCTGTTGCAACTTCGTTTATTTTAGGCCGCATTTTTACATTTTCCACATGTAACTTATTGACATTCTTTGGCCAAAAAACCTTCACATGAAACGTTAAGAAATCCATAAGACTTTTTGCGGAAAGGTAATAATCGATACCGATCTTCTTAATAGCATCGGTATAAAAATGAATGAAGTAGTCTTCTCAACCATAATAAACCATTAAGAAGCAATTTGGCGTCAGCATCCCAAAATCCATTTGCCTTTTAAGTGCTTTAATGATTTGTGCAAAAATTCCAGGTTTGGAATGATTAATTCCGCCAGTATTTTGATGAATCATTATCTTCAACGATACTTCCGCGAGGAAGAGAAATGGACTGTGTACCGCAGTTAATTAAGAATCTGTTGTATATTATATGGCAATATCCTGAGGAAAACAATTATATTTATTCAGGCGTAGTCACTGTTATCTTTCACTTTGTTAAATACATTTAAGTTCCCAGTTTTTACACGTGGTGGGTGAGTAATCAAAATATTATTTATCCCAGCTTCTGTATTGTTCTCTACAATCCGTTTTTGCCGAGCCCGTATGGTGACACATCCTTCGTCACGAAATAATAGTTCCCCGAAACGCTGAAACACAGGCATTAGTTTAATGTTACTATAACAATATTAATTAATGTCACTTAGAGGTAATGCGCCTTAGGAAAATTGAATTACTATCTGTAATATATAGGTAGGTACTTAGCATTTCCTCTATCTGACATGAAATAATCCTTTCAGCTACTTACAATTTCTTGTAGCTCTTCCCGACTTCCAGAACAAACTCGTTTCGCTCCTGAGGCGAGTAGTTTTTCCATGTCCTGTAGTTTCTAGCGTAACTGCCCAGGAGAGTGCCGGGGTACTTGACTGAATCTACCAGCAGTTGCCAGCAGCGATTGTGGCTGCAGAGATCTGAAGCAATAAATGACACATGTGTTTTATAGTCAATTATTATATTATATAGCCTCCATGATAGACCATGGAGTTAGTCTCACTATCTGGAAGTCCGCGCGGGTTCATTTTTTAAATCCTTTGTTTGGTTAGGACATTGCAGCTGAATCACCTGAGTATCCGAAAAGTAAAATAATCGTGGTTCAAAAGACAAGTTAATGTCGTTGGACCCAGGCTACTAGCCCAAACGCGTCCACCAACCCGCATTGGAGCAGCGTGGTGGAGTATGCTTCATACCCCCTCCGGTTCGGTCCGGTCCGGTGGGGAGACCTGTGCCCAGCAGTGGGACATATAAATGCTATTTACCAAACTAGGCTATTTTCCGCTATGTGCCTCACACCGTAATGTCATTGTGTTTTATTAACAGACATATTTTTTAAATATTAGTTTTTAGGTTGAATTGAATATGTACTAGGGATTATACTCTTCAAGATGCCTTCATTGCCCCACAGTACTACTTGTAAACTTCTAATTTTCCCAAAGTTTATAACTTTTCAAGCCGCCCGCAGGCTTCTGACTAGGTGTAACAACTATTGACGTAAGTCAATGGCAGAGACAATTTTGCTGAGCAGACTAAGAGACCCTCCACACTAGCGCCTCTCGAGCGTCATCGACTTGTTTGGGACGCCAGTGCCGCGCACGCTCGGCGTTCGGCAGCCTGCCAGCGCTGCGCTGGCGTCGCGTCGCTGCGACGTCGACGTCCCGTGGATGTTACGTGGACGGTGGTACGACAACGACGCCCGAAAGACACTAGTGTGGGGGGTGTCTTAGGCTGTAACCGGATAAGTGTATCGTATACATTCAGTTTCATACAATGCAATAGACATATGCGTCGTAATGTGACGTAATAATGTGACTTTATTTATTACATATTATTCTTTGTTTTTTTTTACGTGCCTTATTGTAAATTTGCCACAGATGGCATTAACTACTTGGCCGGATAAAATCGTAATGTGCCATAGTGTTGTATTTGCAAAAAACGCGAGTCAATTTGTACGACGTACATTATGTTCCTACGGTTTCAGCTAAATTGTAACCCTTCTTTTACTAATTGCGTCGACAATCGTTTAACTTTCACAATCACGCTTCTTAATTTGTAAAAAAAAATAGCTTGTTTTATGTTATTTTATGTTACTAAAAAGGAACTGAATGATCGACTTTGGGGCTATCATAAGTTTTGTCCTAATTTTAGTGATGATCTTTTAAAAAACATAAATTCGAAAAGAGGGGGTGCTTGCACATATGATAGCGGACCGATGGCTTTGTCATTCAATAATAATCCGCAGTCAATGACCGAAGAAACTAATAACGTCATTGATAACTGTCTATCTCCGTCGCGCGTCAGTGCGCCGCAACCTGCGCATGAGACCTCTCACTCATCACTCAATAAGATAGCGAGTCCAAGCAAGACGCAGCCGCCGGCCGCACGTCATACCCACTTGCATGCAAGTGCAAGCGAGATGTCAGAATGCGGGGAGGAGAGCTGCAGAGATAACAATCTCAAACAGGTTCAAATCGACTTGAATGAATCAGCTGACTATAAGAGGCGGTTGCGATCGGAGGATATTTTTAATTTATCTACAGAAAATACATCTAACATTCCGTCTCCAACTAATTGCAGTCAAAAAACATCTTTTGCTGAAATAACAGGGAATGGACAACAGTTGAAGGAGCAGAAAAGGGATGAAGAGTGGGTTAAAGTGCAAAAACGGAGATTACGAAATCGTTTCGAGATTAGAAAGGGGAATGCAGTTATTGAGTCGGGAAAAAGTTTTAGTTTTCGGGCGGCAGACACAAAGGCAGCATTGTTTATATCGAACGTACATAAAAATGTTTCAGAGCGAGACATTACAGATTACATTTATGAGAAGACAGGAGAAAAAGTATCATTAGTAAAAATTAAAATGAAGAAAGAAAGAGACTATAACGCTTTTAAAGTATTTGTGACAAAATATAAGGTTGATACTTTTTTGAACGACACCTTATGGCCATGTGGGATATCGTTTAGACGGTTTGTCAATTTGAGGCAGTTGCAATCTAATTAACTATTTAAATGGATAACATCAGACTAATTACATTTAATTGTAAGTCGATTAAAAGATCGATAGAGGGAGTGAGGAGCCTTTGTAAGACGGCATCTATAGTCGCTCTTCAGGAGACGTGGTTGCTGTCGCATGATTTACCATTACTCAGCACTATCGACGAGGAGTTTGGGTGTACGGGCACATCGGCAGTGGACATGTCGGCTGAGTTGCTTGTGGGCCGACCGTACGGTGGTGTCGCATTACTATGGCGAAAAGTGGCGTTTGATTCTGTGTCAGTGATAGACTGCAATAATGATAGGCTCTCGGCGATCAAAATTAGTGTCAGAAATATATCTGCTGTAGTTTTCTGTGTGTATATGCCTACAAACAGCTATGCCAATCTACCAACATTTACAGAGTGCTTAGGTGCAATAAAGTCAATTATGGAATGTGAAGAACATAGTGGAATTAACTCTTTTTACATTTTAGGTGATTTTAATGCCCATTTGAATAAACTATTTTTTACAGAACTGACAATTTTTTGTAATGATGAAAGTTGTTGTTGTATAGATGTTGATATTCTAGGTATGCAATCAAATACATACACATTTCATAGCGATGCTCATGGTTGCGATACATGGTTGGACCACTGCATTGTCACTGAGTCGGCTCGACACACTGTAACTGATGTCTGGGTACAGTATGATGTATTTTGGTCTGACCATTTCCCTCTTGTAATTGAAACTAATTTAAATAAGATTATACCTAAAACTAAATTACAAAATTTTGTACAACCTATATCTAAAAAGGGAACTGTATGGGGGGATCGACTCCCTGAACAAATAGACAGATATCATAGTATTTGCCAGTCTAGATTAAGAAATATTGATTTTCCTATTGAACTTAGAGAATGTAGTTATGGTTTTTGTCAAAATAAGGAGCATCATAGTATTTTAAACAAATTATATAATGACATAATTAATTCTTTAACTGACGCTTCTATCGCAACATCTCATTCCAAATGTCACCGAAAGAAAGGGTGTATTGCTGGATGGAATAAGTACGTTGCCGACGCTCATAAGGAGGCTAGACTAAAGTTTGAAGTGTGGCTCCTGGCGGGTAAACCTAAACAGGGTAAATATTTTGATGATATGTCGGGCTCAAGAAAAGCGTTCAAAACGAAATTAAAATGGTGCCAGAACAGACAAGATCAAATTAAAATGAACTCCCTTGCTGTTAATCACTCAAACAAAGATTTTAAGAAATTTTGGCAAAATACAAATAAATTGAATGTACGACCAGGTATCCCATTGAGCGTCGACAGTGTGCAAGATCATAGACAAATCGCAAATCTATTTAAAGACCATTTTTCTATACGATCGCCTTTGGGTCCTTCGTCAAACGGCGTGAGCAGCGATGGGGCCGGCGTGTCCGGGCGAAATCTGATATTCACAGCTAAAATGATTGCTAAAGTTATTAGTAAGATGAATAGAGGTAAATCGCCGGGACATGACGGTCTCAGTGTGGAGCACTTTAAATTTGCGGGAGTTCATCTACCACGAGTGTTATCACTACTATTTAACTTGTGTGTTACTCACTCCTACCTACCTGAGGCACTAATGCGCACAATTGTGGTTCCAATTATAAAAAGTAAAACTGGAGATGCATCTGATAGGAACAACTATCGGCCCATCTCACTTGCTACTATAACAGCTAAAGTGCTTGACAGTGTGCTCAATGATCATCTGAGTATTATTAAACTCAACGACGCCCAGTTTGGGTTTAGACGAAGACTATCGACTGAAAGCGCTATTTTATCGCTAAAACACACTGTCAGGTATTATACAGAGAGGAGGACGCCGGTGTATGCGTGTTTTCTCGATTTGTCCAAAGCCTTTGACTTAGTCAATTACGATCTGCTCTGGACTAAGTTGGGGGGCGCGGGTGTGTCGGCGGACTCTATCTCCCTCCTGAAATATTGGTATTCTAACCAGATGAATCAGGTGAGATGGGCCGGGAGCCTCTCAGATGAATACGTCTTGGAGTGTGGGGTGAGACAGGGTGGATTGAGCTCCCCACTGTTATTTAATGTGTATGTCGATCAGCTGATCGGAGGGCTCAGCAGTACCCATGTCGGATGTCACATTGACGGGACATGCGTGAACAACATAAGCTATGCCGACGACATGGTGCTGCTGAGTCCTTCGATTAGGGGTTTGAGAAAACTCCTGTCGATTTGTGAGTCATATGCGGAGGCGCATGGTCTAAAATATAACTCAAAAAAGAGTGAAATATTAGTATTCAAAGCGGAAAAACATCAACCCGCTCATGTGCCTCGGGTGACTCTCAATGGAGTTGAGTTAAAACTGGTTGATAAATTTAAGTACCTTGGACACGTCGTGACGAGTGACCTAAAGGACGATGTCGATATTGAGAGGGAGCGCAGGGCGTTGGCGGTGCGGGGTAACATGCTCGCCCGGAGGTTCACCCGATGTACACGTGAAGTTAAAATAACACTTTTTAAAGCTTATTGTCAGTCTTTTTACTCGGCGGGCCTCTGGGTTGCATATACCAAACGCGCCTATAACGTCTTGCGAATCCAATATAATAACGCTTTCAGAATGCTGTTGCGGCTTCCGCCCCGCTGTAGCGCATCAGGTATGTTTGCCGAAGCCCACACGGATGGTTTTCATGCGATTATTCGCAAAAAAGCAGCTTCTCTGCTGCAGCGCTTGCGAAACAGCTGCAACGGCATTTTGAAAATGATAGCGGCTCGGTTTGATTGTCCCATCCAGCATCACTGGATACAGGTGGCGATAGGAAATAATAAATAATGTTAAATAAATATTCATAATAACGTAATTTGTTTTAGCTACTAATAAATACTAACATAGCTATAAGTTGAATTGTTACTCACACTCTTAACTAACCATCTATGGACTATTGTGTTGTCTGATATAAATGAATAAATAAATTAAACTATTTCACTGTTACTTGCTTAACTCGTTTCAAATGTAAGTTCAAGGTAAATCTTTAAGAAGGGAAAGGAACTCAAATGTTAATATTGTCCTTATATTGAACTTGGCATTTCAATATTATCATTACAATATAAGTCTGCCACATTACATAAGCCTAACCTGCTGGTTAACTGCTGTGCAGCGGTTATCTACGTACATATCGTTTTTTTATAAGTATTTCTCACAATATTTTGAAATTTACCTGATATACGTTAAAAAATGGTTTCGATTTTATTTCGCAAAGGTATAATATAAACACCGAACGTAAAAGGCTACCTCTGTAAATAGAGCTATAATACTTCCAATTACCTCCTTGACATATGACAGTGCTTCTCTCATGAACATAGAGGTAGATATTGCCCATCACGCCTAGTAAATATGGATGGGTCGACAATTGGATGGATAGCAACATAGCGGATGGTTAGTACTCCAGCACTATTACACACGTATATAACTCTGAATACCTTCAGGTGTAAACTGCGGCCGAGGTCCATAGTCGCATCCAGGTTGTCTTACAGGCCCTAAGTTTCTATAGTTGGGCCAGAAGTCCACAGAACCCAGGGGTCTTGAGAACCCGTATTTGTTCGGGTCTGTGTGGAGAACAAAAACGTAGCCCGCAGAGCCCGGGTTGAGCCTTTCCAGGGGCACTCTGTTTTCGAATCCCACGCCGGCCGGGTCTAAACCTGTTATCCTGTAAATTTTACAAATATTTCACAAATATTATCATTTCGCTTCACTTTCAAAAAACAATTCGCAGTTTAAAACTTTGGAAGCTTTTGTGAATTAGAATGTTAGACCTTTTTATATACTTAATTTTAAGTAGTTTTGGCTTCTTTGAAGTACTTTTACTTTATCGTACAAAGGTCAAATTGATGTCCGTGACTCCGTGAGTTGAGGAGGGGCTAGAGCGGTCATATCAATACCTTTTTAGGCCTGCTCTCGGGACCTCTTCAGGGAATACAGGTATTTCACAGAGAGCCCTAAATTTTTCAACTTATGAAAGTTATATTCATTTTCCATACGAGTTATTTTGGTCAAAAACTTGTGAAATAGATCAAACTTATTTTTTCCAACATCATTTTCGTATAAAATATTTCATACAGGTAACGACAAATTCGTAGGTACCTAAACCAGACAAAATAAAAGGGCTATTAATACTGATAGGTCTCGAAAATCTTTATAATATTTTTTGATACAAATGCTTTAGGTATATCGATATGAAATCTTGTAAAAAAAAAACAAAAGAAAATCGATACTACATATAAGTACTATAAACTGAAGAACACCACCTACCAAGGTAATTGGATTCCCTTCTGCATGAGGTGGTTACCGGCAATGCCAAATATGTGTGCTCCTAGGGAATGGCCGATGAAGTGTGTTTGGTTGAGGTTTAGCCCTGCTGATGATAGATTGCGCAGAGTATCAGCTATGCGGACTCCCAGCTACCAAAAATGTAAGAAATAAATAAATAAGTGTAAAAATGTATTTTTACCACATCAAAATATATCATAAACAACAAACAGCTTATATAGGTACGATCCACTACTGGGTACAGGTACCCTAACTACTTTGGGGGGGGAAGGAGTATCATTTATTTTTTATTTATTTATTAAAGTACATACAACATTACAGTATGGCCCAATGCGCTGTATGACGAGAAAACAATATACGATCATGATCCATCACGCCTTTGCTAGTTCGTGGAAGTGTTTGGTCATACAATTTGTCAGCTTTTAGTATGTACGGTCATGAGTTCTAATAAGTATACACTTTGAAGCCACGTCACATTAACTTTTTTGACAAATTAAACCGTTAGTCTCATTAAATGGCAAATATGATAGTGCGGCAGGGTTCTAAAGTGGATACATGATATTGCTCATGACTTACTACTTAGATTTATACTATTTAACATAGGTATAAGGTATAACATAGGTAATTTCAAAACTTAAAATTAGATTTTTCTTTCGTAATTTAGCTACGAAAAAAGTAACATGTTTTATGTATTTAAAACTAACAACTTACTAACCTTGACATGTATTTACATTTTGGAAATTTGTACATTTGTAAAAAATCATAAGGAATATTTTATAGAGAAATGTTCAGTTAGGGAAAACTTACGTTCCAAATATTTATATAACTTTTATCTTCCATCATCAAACGGTTCAGTATTATATAAAAGTATATTTGTATCAGCCGTTCGAATTTTCAATCACTTACCCACCGAAATAAAATTGTTAGAGGGTAAGACATTTAAAAAACGTCTAAAAAATTGGCTAGTTGATATGGAATTTTATGACTTGAATGAATATTTTCAACAACAATGATATTTAAAATTGACAAATGTTTATAATGTGACTAATTATTAGGTACTTACTTAATTCCTTGATGCTCAATACTGACATTATTTGTAATATTGTACGTCCGACATGGACATGCTGTTGAGACAATTTTATAATGTTTGACACCTGCATGTATGTACCTACACAGCTTCTCAATAAATGTTTCTTGTCTTGTCTTGTCTTGTCTTTGGTGAGGTTAGTCATCAACCTTATTATCCACACGAACGGAAAATTACAGATATATTTTGTTCTAATAATGCTTGTCTAAGCGGCTCTACTCTGAATTTGTATCCTTTCGTTTACAAACCTGATAAATTACATGTCAGTCAGAAGAAAATGAGTTCATGTTTTCGCCGACTTTAATATTTTCTATGATAAACATAATTCGAAGCAGCCAGGTACAAAATTTTCAGATTAAGAGAAATATTTCTTTGTGTCTCTATTCTTTATTTTTATTTTCCCTGTTATATAATTAAGTTGACTTGTCATATACAGGGTGTTAGTGACATCGTATCGAATACTGAGACGGATGATTCCGCTAATTATTCAGAGTTAATATCAGAATCATGGTCTGAATCATCCCCCTAAGTATTCTATATTCTGTATATCGTGTCACGGGCGGAAAGCTATTTATGGTAATGAGTCAGCGAGTAAGTATTATAATTGCAAAAGTAGGTAGGTATGTTTGTTTTAATTCCACTTTCACAACTGGACAGATTTGGTTGGTATATAAATAGATTCCTTATAAATACAGGTTATAGAATAGATGTAAGTCCATACGAACGATGTCGAAAATGCAAAACGAGAACGGTTACGTGTAAAAGTATATAGAACCTTATCATTTTAACATATATATACATATCTTTGGTAAGATTTTGTTTGAACTTAACAAATAAGTTCTTAAATAGGTGTATTGCGTATTTTTAAACGTACTATAATTAGTTATGGAAGTACCTAGACTACGGCAAAGGGCGAACTAGGGGTTTAAAAACATTTCACACATCAAAACTATTCATCTGAAAAAGCAATGTTGCTATTTTACATTTGTTTGCATTTACAATATTTTTTTTTAATTTTAGATTTTTAACCCCCCTAGTCTAAGTAGAATGTCATTCAATGTTCACCCACCATCCGTCCAAACGTAACAAATGGCGCCCACATCACAGTCATTGATTTAAGATCCATCAATCATAAGTAACTTGAATCTTTGTCAACAAACCAGACGGTCTTATTGTGATCACTATAAAACTCAAGTTTGAAGTACGTTTTCAAAGTTAATCGTAGGAAACATTTTCAATGTTTACTTATAAAACCTTATTTATAGGTAAGATAAGGTGCAAAAGTCCAAGCAGTTTCTTGCAAAGTAATAAATTAACTAGTTGCACTTAAGACCTCCTGGTTACATGTCGTTTCTGTAATAGACCGAAAACATCTACAAAAACATAAATTTTATAATTGTGACAACTAATGGTTCATAATTCCACCACTGTTTACAAATAACTCGCTGGGCTCAGTGACCGCACTTTTGCTCTTTGATTGTACAAAGGACGCTCATAGTTTTCATTCAATACCAATTACAACATAAGCTCACGACTATATTCCTAATTGGGGTATTCAAGTATGCAGCCATAGCATCATGGACTTTAATACAAGGGTTGATGGGGTTGGTAAACCACCTCACAACCCACACGATAGAAGAAGATGGACTTTAATAGCCGCGCATTATGAGACCAACGTGATAAAGAAGGAAAGATTTTATTATATATTTTTCATTTCTCATTATGTGATGTGAACTTGCAGTTTTCATGTCATTTTTTTTATTTTGAAACAATGACTTTACTTTAGCACGTCATCACTATCCTATCAAACTTTAAATACTTATACAAATATACTTTATTGCGCCAAAATAAATAAAATAGTTACAAACGAAACTTAATTAGGCACATGGCAAATGGCGGCTTTATCGCTTAAAGCGATTTCTTCCAAACAAAAAATAAGGCAAGAACCATTTCATATTATTTACTCGTAATTTATTACCACTTTATATGTTGATTTTGTTATTTTACTGATACCTACTTATAATCCAAACAACACTTAACCAATTCTACTAACTAAAATTAAACTACCCTCAAAATTGGTCGGTACTTAAATAACTCGATGATGAGAATCGATCAGTTACACTTGTGTTTAATGGAATAAATAGTCGAATTTGTTCAGTTCGAAAAACGATTTTTAGAAAAATAAGGCTTAGCCAAGTTGCAAACGATTTTGTAAATCGACATGGAAATTAAGTAAGGAACTCTTATTATTTTTCATTAAAAAAGCTTCCAATGTATACTGCTGCTTAGCTGTGTGTAGCTAATTAGATAATTTTGGTTGTCAGATTTATTATAAGTAATTTAATCTTTAAGAACTCAAAGCAGTATGCAACCTAGAGGCTATAGACATACTGCTTTTAGATATATTAGTCTACGTAATTCTGAAGGCTATGTGGACCTGTCTGACTACCGCAATAGCTATTATGAACATTAATTATGAGTTAATTTTCTGCTATGCATAAATACATTAACAATTCGATTACGTATCACATAGATACGTGACTGACTATCTGTTAAATTGGTCTCCGATTCAATCCTACGCTTCATCTGGTTGTAGTATAGGCTTCAAGGCAATCTCATTATCGCATAATGATTAAAAAAAATAAAAGGCCTTTTTGAATAGTATCTGTATGAACAAAAAAATATATTTACTTCATCATCACCAGCCCATTAACGACCCCACTGCTGGGGCACGGGCCTTCCCTATGGATGGATAGGGAGATCGGGCCTTAAACCACCACGCGGGCCCAGTTCGGATTGTTGGTTATTAACGACTGCTAATGCAGCCGGGACCAACGTCTTAACGTGCCTTCCGAAGCACGAAGGAGCTCGAGATGAAAACTTTTTTTTTTGGTCACCCATCCTATGACCGGCCTTTGCGAAAGTTGCTTATCTTCAACAATCGCAGACCGAGCGCGTTAACCGCTGCGCCACCGAGCTCTTTACTGACAGCGGTCAAATCAATCAAGCTAAAAATAGGAAGGTGAGCTTGTTTTGTTTATTTACTCTGATATGGACACGAATTCCTGGGGGATTAAACAGACCACGTCAAAGCAATTCATCTAAAAATGTAATATTTCTATTTGACATTTGTTTACATTGTTAAATTGCAATATTGCTTTATAGATGAATGGTTTCGATGTGGCCTTTTTAACTCCCCAGCTCTCTTCTTTTCTTATTGTATATTTGCTCGGAATTAGATTTCATTGATAAAATAATCTGCCCTTTCATTTTATGTTATTTAAAAGGCCAACTAAAATAGTTCTCAGTTCAGTATTGTTTTAGGAAAGCACAACGCGCTTTAGTTTTAAAATATAATTTAAACTCCAATATTGACTAGATAGACGAGGCACGTGCCTAATTAATAAAAAAACAGACAAGCTTCATACCTTTCTGGCATTAGGCGCCGCCCAATTGACATAGGACCTGACTAGGCCAGGAGGGACGATTGCGGCCATATGCTCCCAATTCAGAAGGGCCACATTGCTGTTATTCTGCCCCAAGTAGGCTTTGATCACGGCTGTCACGGCAGGGCCTTCAGGACGACCTGAATACAACGATGATACAATACAATACCCTCTAAACTCCTTATTGCACAAAAACACAATCACAAATACAGTAATAATATAAAAAAGTACATGTACCATGATCGCCGCCTACTGTACTTTTCTTCTTATCGTGTGGGTTGTGAGGTGGATTAACAGCCTCAACAACCCTGGTGTCAGGGGTATTATTGAGTCATCAAAGGCATGACCCAGGTAACGAATACATACCTACTTACATCAGTAAGTAGTAACCGGGACCAACGGCTTAACGTGCCTTCCGAAGCACGGATCATCTTACTTTCGGACAATCAGGTGATCAGCATGCAATGTCCTAACCAAACTAGGGATCACAAAGTGATTTTTTGTGATGTCCCCACCGGGATTCGAACCCGGAACCTACGAATCGTGAGCCCAACGCTCAACCACTGGACCACGGACGCCTATTTTATTTTTTTGTCCTATTTGTGATTGTCTATTTGTATTTTTCTGTCTAGACACAGATACAGGCTTTAAACTAAGTATAACACTTTAAAAGTCTACTTTACGAAGAAAACTTATAAGCGAGACAATCTTGTTCAAGGTACGTTCATTACAAACTTACTTAAAAAAATCCTTTAAGTAATGAACAAGAAGAATAAGCCACGTGATTTTTTAAGTTTTACTTTTTACGATTTTCACGTGAGCAAAGTTCCTTATTATTCTTTTTTTAATTCTTATTACTTAATAAGTCAGATAGATTTAGAGGAGAAATCAGATAAATGAATCCCGTCGACCGTGAGCTTTTTTATTGTTTTATCTTTTTTGAAATTATATTTGTAATTCTCATTTTTTTATAAGAAAGCAATCTCTTAAAATATCACTATCATCAATAAATAATATAAAACACAAGTAGAGACTCGTTCGTACTATGTTCGATTACTGTGAATAATGATAAATAATTCATAAACTTTTTTTTTCAAAAACAAGTGTTATTTCATATTTTATTTTGGTCACAAAATTTTAAAAAGAAGTTGTGGTTACGAAAATTAGCAATTTATGACGCCCAAATTCAGAACTGGTTTAAGCTGTTAAAGCTGTTAAAAAGAGGCGTCCACTTGTAACAACATTACAACTCCTTTAATTTATGGCTCGTTTAGCGTGTAAGAATTATTAATATTCTCTCATAAGTTCACAACTCTTTGAAAATATTTGTGATAAATTCACATTAAAAAGTCAATAATTTAGAATCATATTTGTATTTTGTACGGCACATCAAAAAGGCGATATTATCGAAAAAGACAGCAGGAATAACCCAGTAGGTAACACTCAATGACTTTAACAGAAAAATGGTAAGTAGGTGTTTTTAAAAAAAGTTTTAGTTTGTAAGTTGTATGTTATCACTACATAGTATAAAACAAAGTCGCTTTTTCTGTCCCTATATGTACGCTTAATTTCTTTAAAACTACGCAACGGATTTTAATGCGGTTTTTTTTTAATAGATAGAGTCTGAATGCCATCGAAACGATAAGAAGAAGAATAGATAGAGTAATTCAAGAGAAAGGTTTATTATGTATAATAACATCCATTAAATAGTGGAGAAATATTGTTATTTTAGAGGTTTTTAATGTGATGTCGTAAATAATTTCATTTTTTCCTCAGCATTGCACCCGAGCGAAGCCGGGGCGGGTCGCTAGTACATAATATAGAATTAATATTAAAGAAGTGACATACCTGTGAAGCCATGCGCAAACATAACCGTTGTACGACTAGAGTTATACCAATCCTTCTTGAATATTTGATCAGCTTCCGTAATTGGTAGTTCTGTGTACTCGTCGAAATTTCTATAAAAAAATATTTAAGGACGTCGTCAAGTTTAAATGCCGGAATGGACCTGTTATTTTCTTCAACGTAGTATTCTCTATTCTATGGCCATAAAAAAGCCTGTTTATTTTGAACTCAAGTAGATAACCCACCAAACCGCAGTGGGGCAAACTGGTAAAGAATGCTTCTAACTCCCGAGGTTGATTTAGGGGACAGTTGTACACATCAGTGGAACCCAACAGGCTGTTCATGCTATTAAGCAGTGTAGCACATTTATCGCGTGCATAGGCACGCAAAAATAAAACCAAAAAACAAACACATCCAAAAATAGACCAGATAGCCAGATTTCGAATTTCGAAAAAGTGCCCACCGGCCGACCGGTAGAGCAGAATTGTGGATGGTAGAGTGTTTCATAGCTCCTGTAAGGGTAGGTACCGTTTTTATTTGATAGGTACTCTATAGTAAAGACTCGTATTTTGCGAAAATTTTGTCAAAGGTGGCTTTCAGTAGAATTAATAACTAAAGGTGCAAACAGACAGTGTAATAAACTCGTGGCATACAGATAGATGGACGGACGGACGTGACGAGATTCTAAGGAGAATATTTTGGGGACAAACATCTAAAAAAGCAGAACTTACCTATATACATATATGTATATATAATGCGTTTGAATTTTTACCTGTTCATTTTCGAAATTATTGTTCAATGATATTATCATTGAGAATGATAGACATAGAATAGACAGGTAATTTCTGAGAAATATACGCCGGAAAGACAATACTCGTTTTTAGTCGATTAAACTTAAGTACACTTACCCATAATAGTATCTAATTTTGGCATCGTTATTGTCATCGCATAGCCCTGGAAAGTAAATTAATTACATAGTAAGTAACTATTACTTTTATCAACATGACTGAATAGAATTGATAACCTAGTTCTTAATTACAAAGCAATTAGTCTCAGTTATAAGATAAACGAATGAGTTATATTTTAAGAAATACGTGGGCGTTATTGTTTTCATAAGGCACTTCATTAATGTTATTAAGTTCCTTATAGAACATAAGTAAGTACTAACATAATTTTTATGTATCTATTACTGTCCGTAAATAAATAAATCTACTATTATTATTGTTAATATAATAAATGGTTCTATAATAAAGATTTTACGAAGTTGACTCACTTCATATTTAAAAGAAATAATATTCAAAAAAACGAGTCTGGTCTAAGTAGGTACATGTGTCAAATGCAAATATTTGTTTGACCTTAATATTAACATAATCTGGAGGCAAGAATTCTACATAAGTAAACTTATACCTGCCGTTCTTAACTGATGTAGATACCTAAAATACATTATATGTATACATTACAGAACGTATCCATGTATAAAATTGTTAAAAAATAATTGATAACCCGCCAACCCGCAGTGGAGCAGCGTGGGGAGTGAGAGAAGGCCTGTGTCTAGCAGTGATACGCACATAGGCTATTTAATTATAAATAAAAAAACAAAAACGTAAACAGCCTATATACATCCCACTGCTGGGCACAGACCCCCCCCCCCCCTCACCCCTCAATCAACCGGAGGTGGTATGGAGCATACTCCACCACGCTGATCCAATGCGGGTTGGTAAAGGTGTTTTACGGCTAATAGTCGGGACCAACGGCTTAACGTGCCCGTGTGTGTGTAATTATAAATAAAGATTATTTTTTGATCCTTACAAAACATAAATCGCGAGGAATTTTTAGCTTTTGATGAGAATTATATTTATCTTGGACTGAGTAGTAAGTATTGATATGCGGTTTTCACTATTATGATCTGCACCTTCTCTGTGAAGACAATATAGTAATATCTGGACCCCGGTGAAGCCGGGTTGACTCGCTATAGTCGACAACAAATCGCATTATAATAAAAATCATTTGGCAGTACACTTACTTCTAAAATTAAGGTTTCGTGATGGGATGCGAGGCTATTCATGAGTTAGGTTGTTTGTTTTTTGCTGCTACTGCTAACAGTAGAATTACACACGGTAAAAAAATATTGACTGAGAATTTGTCTACCGGTTGATATATAGATAACTATAACACCATGTACCTACTTACATAAATATTTTATTTACACATGTCGAATTTTTTATATCTTATTTTAGTCAATAAATAATTGCAATTATTATTGCGACGTACCTTAGTAGTAAAAAAAAATTGTTAGTACAATTTGTACAAAAGTAGTGATTTCTTTTATTACATATTTTAAAGTTGAAAATAAGTGTTTTGTTAAAAGTAGATAGGTGGTATTAAAGTTTAAAATTTTATATTCAAAAAGCATTATAATATATAATATTTTTAAGACTGATGGATTAGTTATGAAAAAAGTTTCTTGAGATCGATTTCGATTAATTATTAATGAATTACAAAATTGAAACTTCACTGATTACACCATCACAAAAACAACTCTATACTCGTAAATAAAAAATCGGATCATATTATGTTTCAACACAAAAACATTCACTTACCGGTGGCGAAATATATAAGCGAAAAGACTAACAGGCTTGCTTGCATTTTGCGGCGTATTCGCGATATGTTCTTTCTGAAAAGGCTCCTTATGGTTATATATAGGGGCCGGTATCTCGCGCTCTGTGAATTTTACCACCCACCTTGACATCATCGCTGCTGATTACGGTTCATTTATTTACCTTTATTTAAAAAAAACGATTAGTGAATCGCTTTTCAGTTCTTTATCTACTTCAGTGTACTTGAAATACGCGATATGAGACTATCGGGCACCTCTCCCTGCGGATATCAGGTCTAGGACATCGAGATATATTCCTTTATACCTCTATATAGTTGTAATTCGTGTCGCACATTGCTCAACGCAAGGCCAAGACGATGAGTAAGGGAACTACCCAAACTTTAATCAATAGTAGATATTGATTCATAGCGGGTTTATGGGAATGAAAGAAATAAGTAATACTTTTAACATACTATTTTATTTCTTTAAATTAATCATGTATAATTACAATTCTTAATTTGGAATGGTATTATGTATTTAGCTTAGAAAATAAATAAAAAATTATCTACCTGACTTCGACACATGCAAATAAAGTGGACTGCTTAGAAAATTATACATATTTAAAGGAACATGGCAAAGAGTTTAGATGAACGCGACTCTTTGGTTTGAATGAGATGTTTTCTATCAGAGTAACTTACGACAAAATAAAAATAAAAGAAGTTACTGCAATTACAAATCAGTGAAAATCATCCAACAATCAATTTTAGAAATCAGCGTCAAACTCTTACAAACATCGTAACGCTCAGACGTAACATTTCACTTAAAAACTATGTTATTTTTTTCATCAATAAAATTGTTATTTTGTACATAAAAAAATAATACAGTTCTAACAATAATATAACACAATAAACTACAAGTTACATATAATATTTAATACAAAACAACATAAATATTTACGAACGATTTAATTGCAAAGTAATGCATGTTATATATTGACTTATTACAACTGCACGAGTAAATATTTTCAGATTCTTTTATTATTTCTCCTATATAAAATCAGAACAAAACTACATATAATTATTATTGCACCAATAAATAAAAACGAGAATTAAAATAAAGTATGAGATCGTAAAGAAGTAGAAAGTAAAGCGAGAAGGGAGAGTGAAATAATGTTTCAGATAGATCGAGTTATGAGTCTGGGGACAGTAGAAGATCTAAGTACTTGTAGCAAAAGTCATTTTTACTTCATTGGCGCAATACACAGGTACATAAACACTTTCCTTCAAATGTCAGCCTAATTGAATACAGTATACTTTCAAGGCCTGTTGTTTGGAAAAGCAGTTACTTATTGAGAGTATAGAGCTACAGTCTCAACTCACTACAAAGTTCACCTCCTAGTCGATACAACTTTGAAGTAAGGCAAGTAAGTAAAACCGTAACTAAGTATATTAATATCTAAGGTATTGTTTGTAATATCATTATTATTGAGAAATAGCAAACTTTACACCTACTTGAAACAAACCAAGCTTATAAATTATTCAAAGTACATCGAACGTACACGATGACACGATCTCAAAGCAACCATAACGTCTCCTCTGAACCGCACGCGAGCGTCACAGCTCGATATATCTATATACCTTACACTATAATAAATTGCAAAGACTTGCCCGTTGGGTCCCACGTTTCATAAAACTACTCTGCAGCATGCAAAGAAAAAAAATCCGGCAAGAACGTTCAGAGTCCTTTCATGCGGTCAATCAAAAGTAGAGTTCAGTCTACCGATTTCACGAGCACGAGACTAGTATTCTTTCACAAAGTGTTGAACCAGAGGGTTCAGTACTGGCGGTCGTCGTAGATGTAGATGGCCTCTCCGGCGGACTCCTTGAGGGGCGGCGGGGGAGGGGGGAAGTCGAGGTCGCCGGGGCGGAACAGCTTGGAGGCGTTGGGCGCGGGCGAGGCGGGCGCCGGAGACGCGCTGCCGGGCGAGCCGCCGCCGCGACGCTTTACGCCGCTCGGGGACGCGCCCGTGCGGAACGACGACTTGCGAGCCAGTCTGCAGGCGAAGGGTTAACATGGAAAATCATAGCAAATTAAACTTAACATGTTTATAAAAATTTAATAATAATAATAATTTATTTATTAAAGACAACACAGATCCATTTATTTGTTAGTACAATTCACTTAACTTATGTTAGTACCTTATAACTAGAGGGGATTTGACACGCTTTATGAGGTCTAATATCAGAGGGCTGTCACACCTATTAGCGATTGCAGCCAGGATCCCATTGCTGCTGACTGATAATATCTTCTTAACAATAAATAGAGATTGTTTATTTTTCGGCTATGAAGTCATTGTGAGGGATCTGGGTACTGGTGCAATTGATAATCGCTTACTCAACCAACAATAATCGCTCCACTACCTTTTATCAGGTAACTCACAGTAGCTAGGAAGATATCCTCACTACAAGTATGAATTTGATCATCGATTCATTTTATTAAATTAACATACGATCATGCCTATTTCCCTTAGGGGACCATGGAGTCACCCTTGAACCTGGTTTGATCCTTTTAATGTTTTTTTTTTTTTTGCTTCAGTTACGCAGATGATCAATTCTCTTAACAATTGTTCTCGTGACAATTATACTAGATAACCAAGAAGCCAAGAAGGTTGTATACTAGCATAGTCTCCAGATAATAGATTTACAAAGATAATGATGATGAGTATAGAGATGTTTCACGATCCTCACCAGTGAGGTAACTACTACTACGTGAAAGAAGAGAAGGATGTTTACCTCGAGGCCACCTCTTCGGGCGTCTCTTCAATCTCCAACACCCAGCTGACGGAGTCGTGTTTCTCCACAACTCCCTTGACAGCTGGCAGTGGGGGGTCGTCAGGCGCGGGCGAGGCGGCCGGCGAGGGCGGGCTGTCCGGCGACGCCGAGCGCGCGGATTCCGTAGACGACGTGCGCGCGCGCAGCGGCGGCCGCTCGATGTAGCCGCCACCTGCTAGCAGCGACACCACCTGCGGAGGAGGGAGATCTTTACAAAAGGAATTTCTTACTCCAAAGCCTACTATCTCTTATTATTAAAATTTTAGTTTCGGGAAAAAAATGGTGAGGTGTGATAGAGAGAACTAAAACAGGACCCGGGGCTATCTCTAGATAGTTGTTATGAAGGATGACGGACCCAAGTATCTATTTTTTTTTTTGGTGTTGGTTACCTCTCATCTACATCTATTTCCTGCTACTTGCTTTCAATATGATAATCAATACACAGCCTCTTTCTTTCGTCGAATTCTTCTGTGACGAAAGAATACGCACCTGAGATTTCTGCCTGAGCTTGTACCGCAGCTCTTCATTGAGCGCGGCTATCCTGGTGGCGTGGTCGCGGTCGCGGGCCGCGGCGTCTCTCAGCCTCCTATTGTCATCTCGCAGTCTGTCGGCCTCCCGCTGCCGGGCTGCGGCGCGCTCGCGCAACTCTTCGGCTGCGTGTCTCGCGGCGCGTGCGTCTCGTTCTGCCGCCACTCGCCTCTCGCGCTCGGCTGTTAGTTCCGACCGCGCATCGCGTAAAGAAGCCATCTCCGCTTGCTTTAGCTCGATCACAGCGCGCAGCGATCGTACCTTTTGGAGGGAATCATTGAGTGAGTTATCTAGTTTCAGCTACATTTTATGCAACAAAAATGTGGTGAGTTTCGATATTTTTTTTCTGCCGGAGTAGTATCGTAATTCATTTAGTATTTCACATCCGTCATATACTTTTTACGTCGGTAAACTGCGGACAGTTGGGTCAAAACATAAATTAAGTACTTATAATTTTAGTCATCTTTCAAGTTTTATTTTAATGGTATTAAGTACTTACCTCGGCGGCCAACTCAGTGGCATCCGTACTGAGCTCCTCATTGGCTCTCAGCCGGAGCTCGCACTCCTCCACCTCACATTGCACTGGGTCGCAAGCGGCGTCGCACGTCTTGCAGGGTGTCACGTCCGACATGTCCGTGGCGACGTCGGCCGACATGTCGCGTGGTTGGACACGCGTCGCTGCCATATCAATTTCTGCCCGCGCGGCTTCAAGTTGCGCACGAAGTGTGCGCTCAATTTCACTATGCGCATGCAAACGCGCCCTACTCTCGGCAACTTCGTGTTTAAGGGACTCTATTGTATCCTAGAACAGAAAGAGAAAGTTTTAATGATGTTCCTAGAGTGCTCGGTTAGTAAGTATTAGCAATACTAAGCAATGCCAGGCTAAATATTTCATTCTTTTTATAATGATGAAGAGAGTTTGTAGTTAGCTTGAATATTCTACTATAACTTATAATATTGTCAAAGCACCGAACCCTATTTTAAATGCACGCAGAACAATTTACGTTATTACGACAACAGTCAAATAAATACTGACATACTTACTTGTTAAACATGTTTATTTAGTGATATTTCGCAACAGTTGGTTACGGGATCGAATTACCTGACAGTGCTTTTTCGCAACTTACTTTGAGTCCCTTGATATCGTTCGCGAGTGCCGCGACCTCCTCGATGTGTGTGGCCTGGAGACGAGCATTCACCTCCTCCTTGGACGACACCTCCATCTCCAGCTCTGAGATCTTGCTCAGGCATTCGGCGACTGGAAGTTGAAACAAATTGTTGATTAGATGATCCAAAACGTTCTCGTCAACGAACGTCTCGTAGAGATCAAAAACTAACAAATTTCAATTATAATTCGTATTTAATACAAATATTAATATATTCCAATAAGACAGCTCATAGATTACTTGGACGGAAAGCCAGGGACTTTAAAACTTGGATTTGCAAACTTTGAGAATGTGTTTCAACTTTACGATCCATTTAATACATAGGTTCCACACAGGATAACTATTTAAACATTCTTTTTTTTGTTTTTTTTTTTAGAGAAGGGCACTTATAAATTTTAGCTAGTGATTAGACAAGATAATTACTGGTGTCAAGATCCTTCTGCGCGCGTTGCTGTCGGTCTCTGTCTGCGCGCGCGGCGCTGGTCCGCTCCGCGGCCGCCACGCCGCGCCACCGTTCCGCCTCCACCTTCCACGCGCCGCCATTTAACGCGTCCAACTGGAAAATAACACAACAAACATCAAAACCATCTTTCCACACTATATGCCCTAGAGTACCACAGCTAAACATTCAGTCAACCATTCTTTGATGGCCCATAAATGGTATACGACGCAAGTTACAGTTAAAAGCATTGAGGTGTAACGCAATAACCATGTTGCAACGTCGTAACCTCTATACGGTTATAATATGACTTTGAAAATTATAAAACGTTAATGTCGTTTGAATTTACTTACTCGGAACACTAAATATTGCACTAAGACGCCTAGGGCCTCGACACCTTTGGCAGCGTGTACAAGCGCAGCGGACTGTTCCTTCGGGACGACGGGTAGGGGAGCGGCGAGCGGTGCGGGGGACGTGCGCGTCGGCTGCGGCGTTTGCACCCGCTTACCGCGTGGCCCCACCGCCGCTGTTACTCGCGGCGGCTCTGTAACAATAAAAAAACATTCCCATTAAAAACTTATTTACTTCAAAAATGTATCTATCATCAGTTTTAAAATGGCGTACTTCACACACAATTACAAAACAAACGATCTAAAACAGTCGGAAACAAATATTAGAAAGGAAGTTTGCATAACGCTTTGTAGCGTTCAAATTCACAAAATTAGAGTTCTCAGAACCGAAACAGATGTGTGATTTTACCAAATTGGAGTTTTTACTGAGACTTTATGCTAATAGAAGTAGTGTGTTTCCTGCGTTTGTTTTACTTACACAACATCATTCTCACGGGAGACAATGAAACGTGGAAACAATGCAGAAAACGAGGGCTTCTTATTGTCCGCACTATCAAGATCTAGACGTGCAAATCTTTATCTTAAACACTTCGATATTGTGAAAATATTAGTGGTCTTTCAGGTCTAATTCACAGTATATTACGTGATATAACAAGACTTTAGGAATAACAAATATAAATAAACAATAACCGCGCTGTGTCCTCAAGTTTTTGGTAGTTCGTTTTAGGTATTAAGGCAAATAAATTAAAACTAACACACAAAGGCAGATCTAGACCAAAAATATTCATATTTTATAAAAAAAATACATACAAATAAAAATCAAATCCACGACCTTTAATATAGCGTACTAGCTCACTACCAACTAATCATTTCAGAAATATTTATGCACGTCACAACCTAAAATTCCCTAATAAATGACATTCATAATCTAAACAATAGGTATTATGCACTATCATCTGTCCATTATGAAGGTTCGGGCACAGGGTCAATGAAACAAAGAACGCCTCACTAGTAGATCTGGTCCCTAACGAAGCGCATAATGGCACAATTAGTATGACCAGAAAGTATTGTTTAGTATGAATATGGTCAAACTGATTTATTGAGGCAACCGGCCAATAAACAAGTGAAGTGCCGAGCCCAATTTGGTAGGCTATAATGTTATTGGTAGCTGCTATAGAGCGAGTCACTCCTTAGAGAAACGTATCAATCAAACAGTTTGATGACGTAGACGTCGCCGTCGATTCTATGACGGGTTTATATTAGATTATTAATTCTTTATGAACAAAAAAATCGCTATTATTTCAAAACCTGTGAGGATAAAAAGGTTACCTTTTTATCGAAGCAAATAATTTAAAAAGCAATATTACTATTTGTCTTTTTGTTGACATTGACGCACTTATTTTCTGTCAAATAGCAATATTACTTTTTAAATGAATAGCTTCGATGGGGCCTTTTTAACCCCACTGAGATACTGGGAATAAATGCTTGCTGTTTTCTGTGGTATAATACCTATTTTTTTAGCTCCCTGATTGCGTAACCCAGTATCGACATTTGTAAAAAGTTTAAAAAGCAACAACATTCAAACCCAACTATCATAAACAATCACATTAATATGAGGTCTACAGAACAGTTATACTTAAAATTGCTTCAATGCTTGATATACTTAATTCTTTGATATTGCATAAAAGTTGGCTTTCTAAATTTCGTCAACAAGCCCTAAACAAGTACAAGTGAAATCGTATCGCCATTTATTCATTATTCCATTTACATTTTAATTATTATGAATGCAAGAAACTGTACAGAAATAAATCTGTACAATCCATTTGATTACCCAAATAGGAATTTCACTTTAAGTTCAAAGAATAATAACTAAGTATCTATATCTTATGAATAACATAAAACTAAGTAAAAATAAAAACGAGTTGTTTTGTTTGTCACCCATTCCACAAACTCAATCATCTATTTAGTCTCGTAAAACTCCGACCTCCCAAGAACGAAATCATTTCAAATTAATTTTGGAAACCAATTTAATAACACACGTCCGTTTTTCTTTTGATATCGTTCCACACAAAATGCACCTAATTCAATTCCTTCTTGGCTCATAAGCTTTCGATATAAAGTTGAAAATGTTTAATCATTGAGTTAGACGAATGTAAAAAATGTTGTGTTAATACTGTTAAAATCCATAGTGTAGCGTTTCTCACGCGGTCCATTGCCGCCCCTCGTTGGAGTTCATGGGCCATTTACCGGCGCAAGCGCAACGGATCGCGCCCATTTCCGCCACGTGCTAAGGATGATGACCATATTACACTAGCAACAGTTACAACCTGCTGTATGAAGCTTTGTATTTGTAAATTTCACTGGCTGGCTGTAGATAGATCTACGAAAATTAAATGCCTATAGGTAGGTACATCATTGTAGTGTGATGAAAATTTTACATCGGTCCCTATTCCTGCACACACATTTTCTTATTCGCCGAAGGAAAGGGATGTTTTTTAAATTTCTGCCTAAAATTGACGTGTGTTCCATAAATTTTATGCCTGTCGAGATCCGACCCTTTCCTTTTCGGCGGATAAGATAATGACGGGTATAACTTAAAATAAACTTAGATGGTATGTACCACAATCAACACCAATGTAAGGGTAAGTATAGGTAAAATAAATGCATTATCAAAGCGTTTCAACCTGAGGTAGCCCGACAATATCTTGGATAATGGTATATTATTATTAGATCAAAATACCCGAAAAACTATATTATATAACTATAACTATATTTGGTTTCTTCTTCTACAAAAAGAAAAAATACTTTTAAATTATAAAAATAATAAATATTATTTTCCTCGGATTTCATTTACTCAGCCCACACATCGCCCACTATCAGCTAAGAAATCTCTTGTTAACTATGTTAGATGTGGTCATGTTTGAAATGTATTTTAGTTATTATAATTTATTGAATTGGCCAGTTTACACGTGGTCTACGCAGGCACGTCTCGTTAAAACATAACATAAGCGTACGATTTTATACAAATTGGGGTAGTCAGAGGTATATCCATCGCAAGATGTCTTAAGTACCCACACCTCACCGAGCTTCCTGTTAAACCAACGTGATAGGTAGTGAGCTGTATCGCCATAATAGTCGAGCCAACTGTGTTAGTGATAACTGCACTTGTTAAAAATATTGTCATTTTTCTATTTCAAGTGAACTGATAAAAATAACATTTAAAAAAAAATATTTTTATAGCGTTCAAATACGCGACAAAAATAGCTATCACAGACTACAGGTAAGATTATATTCTGAGAAAAGCTTCCTTCCAGCTGACCGTTAGAGCGAAACAAAAATAAAATTCGTAAATATAGCGGCCGTGTAGACTAGAATAATTTCACGTGTCTACATACGAACAGAATCTCTGCGTACGAGTAATGCCTTGATCACACCTACCGAGTGGACGGGCGAGACAGTCCGCTCGGCCGAGTACTAGGTGTGTATGTACATTACGACGAGTGCACGGCCGAGCACTCGGCCGAGTTATTTGGCGAGATAGCTACTCGACCCCTACACACTACGCTTCCCTACACTGTCTCGCCCGTCTACTCGGTAGGTGTGATCAAGCTATAAGCGCACAATAACTACTAGTGTGTCCACGAGAAACGAGTGAAATAGACGAGGTAATTAGAAAGTCTGAGAAATACATCAGTGTGCAAATTGGTAGATAGTATGCAGATTTACGGAGATAATGCGTGGGCCGACTCGCATCACGGCTTCTAATGGTATGTAAGGTAACCACACAACTATTATTAAAACGATTCTTTGGGCTTATATAAAAAGAAGAATGTTAAAAACACTAGTTCCTTTTATATAAAAGTTCCTATGTAGAATAACATAAATCATAACATAACGCATATATGCGTCGCCCGTTATGTTTAAATCCCATTTAATCGGGAATAAAAATATATGCCAATAACCGGGTACAAATCCTGGAAACCACATGATATCAATTATCTGTGATCCAAACATGATCCAAGAAATCTTATTCAGTGGTTTAGAGTCGTTGGAGCCCGTTTCGGGAACCCGGGACACCAAGATCCCGCATTCTCGTTCGTTACCAAATTACAAAGATCAAAGGAAAAACATCGAGTTATTAAACTTTCTACATGTTGCAAATGTAAGATTATACAAACCTCATAATAGGTACCTACGTAAGCTGTACAATGTACAAGACGTAATTGACTGGCTAAATTGAGGTCTAATCTCATTAGTGCTCATCAGGAAGTAAAGCGAGTCCAACTCACATACGGGTCTTAGTTTACATGATTGGTTCACTGGATGATTAAACTAGAGAGTAAATGTAATACTACTAAAGCTAATAATCAGCCTGTGGGTCCCATAACCTGGCACAGGCTTCCTGTCATGAACGAACGTTACACCAATATGGTAAATAATAATGTGTCTTCGGAAGCACGGACCATCTTACATTCGGGTGATCAACTTGCAATGTCCTAACCGAACTAGGGACCATAAAGTGAGTTTTGTGATATGTCCCCACCGCTCAACCACTGGACCACGGAGGCCGACAATCCGACGTGAATTCAAGGACTATCTAGAATCGACAGATATTAGATCAAAGAAACATAACAAGCCTCCGCCCGTCTCTCGTCAGAATGAAAACTATGAGGACAAATATGTGCACAAGTTGTGCAGTCATCGGAATTACAAAGCGAAATTGCGGATGATGTCTCAATAGTAATTTTGTGAATGGCGAGGGGTCAGCGGAGGACGGCGCGTGGGCACCAATTGGGAACTTTGTTGAAACGTCAAATTAACACAGGCACAGGGCTGTCACTCATTCTAACTTAATGAACTGTAGGTAATAAATAAGAGGTTAATCACTGCAAATTTGACGTTAATACTTTCATTTATACCGCATTTTTCTTCATCTTCTTTATATATAACTAAACAGTTAATAAGTACCTAGCTAATTATACATTTTCATATTACTTATGAAAAGTCAAAGCTATGAACATAAAACATCGTAACTATCCACAATTAGTCTAGCCTGAATCTCATAGAAGCAAAAATATATTAATGATTATAGGAAACTAAAAAAAAATTACTCGTAACCTGTCATCAGAAAAAGTATCAGATTCTTGTGGTCGCAACCCTGGGTGTTGAGATCGTATTGAACAAAAGCCCGCTGCGCCTACGCCGTTGAGTCCGTTTGACCAGATGATTGCTGTCATAATTTTATGACGTTGAAAAAGTTTAATGTGCACCGAGTACAGAACATCAAATGTACTTAACTCTAATGAGTCTTCAAAGCAAAGTTTAAGATTTAGTACCGTGACCTACAATTTCGTTTTTATTTAAACTTAGTCACTAGTGTTTTTTTTCAAGAGTACTCACGTGCTATAAAAATACATGATGATAATTTAAGAGTAGATATTATTATTATGGGTAAGTATTATGCATGTCAATCATGCTCCGATATATATTGACACCAGATCTAACGACACAAACAAGTCATCTCTACAAAAAAGGAAATATTGCTTCCTGACCCCTACCTTGTATCGTAGGTGGAAAAGGACAGATGTTGTAAGAAGAATTATGTTTGTTTAACCCGACGCAATATCTATCAAAACAAAATCAGTATTCATAACACAGCATGTACACGTATGTTCTTACTGTCACACCATTAGCCGTAAACATATCATTACGGTATAGTAAATAGGGTAACTCGGATAGTAATAGACCAGAATGATAGCGATCATTAGCGCGATAGCAAGCGTCAGGTATTGACGGTTTTGTATCAGTATTCCACTTGTAGAGGTAACGGGACCTTCGACAACCGTGTTGCGAATATATTACGCTGCATTGTGTTTTAAATGCCAAGTTTGTACAACAGACAGTACCACGCATTGTATAGAAGAAGGGATTTTAGAAAGTTCATGCTGTATAACATCCCAAAGTGGAGGAAGACTATGACAAAATCGTAGACATGCAACGGAGTCTAAATTTTAAAGTTCGTGTCTAAATTTTAAAAAATTATAGTAATAATATTACTATAATTTTTTTATTGTACAAATTAGTATAACGAACAATGACAAAAAAAAAATTGGTACAAAAGGTGGAGTTCTCCAAAAGAGAAGTGGTAAAGTGATCAACTGTGTATCTTATGATTGAAACCAAAACAGTTGACAATTACCTACGCCTTTTCTTACTTTCTTACAACGAACAGCACTTTGATTGACTTCAGGAAATTAGCACCCCGGTTCTCTTGGATGATCTATTTAAGTAATAAAGTGAAGTGTAAAAAACAATGTGTGGGCGTTTTATTTTCGAACTGCCAAGATATGACTATGTGTCTGCTTTTCGTGCCAAATTAAATCCCATCTAAGCTATATAAAGGTTTACACTTTCTCAGTGCATCGCATTGCCAGAAAGAAATATATAACTGCGCATATTCATTTTTTTTTTTTTATTTTAAGCCAAGACTTGACGTTGACGTTGGTCTCACAGACAGCTCGGTGAGGTGTGGATACTTAGTTCATCTTGCGATGTATGTTCTTCTAACTACCCCAGTTGAGATCTATATCACATCTATACGTGAGCTTAGTTATGTAAACCAGGAGCTTGTTAGTAATTTGTTCTGTGGCATGAAAAAAAACTAGTGTGTGCAATAAAGTATTTGTTACGTTATAGATATATACATTTAAGTACTGTGATATTTAAAAATACTTACTACCTATACCGTCGCATCTCGATTGGATTATATCATAAGCAAATTCCTTTGATGTATGATTTATAAACTATTAATTCCAATAATGGGATTCAACATAAGCTTCCAATTGCATAATTTGTTTGTTTCGACCATCATAAAGTAAACAACTGAAAATCTACCCAATCAAACGGTTTTGTTTTCGTTAATGACGATTTTGTTGTTTCAAGAGTATTAATCGTTTTATTTCTGTAAGTTGAGTTGCGTAAATGTTTGTTCGATCCAAACTCCAGACGTTTTAAATTTGATCAGAGCGTTTTGTCGTCTGTATTTCGGAAAAAGCAATCAATATTTAGCTCGGTATCGACGTACAAAGTAAACGTTTCCAGTTCTGTGAATGTGAAGTAATTCAAACGTTGTTATTTGGCACGCCTGCGTACAGTATTGGTAGAACTAAGTGTGAAGGTGTAATGGGCCGTACAAAAAAGTTTAGTTCCGCATGCAATATGCTGTATAGTAGGTCACATAATGCATTTGTCAAACTAAAATAGATGTTAAAACCAAAATACGTCGCGGTCGTACAGTTACGTGTCGTTACCGAGAATCTTCCCATAGTGGGAATGTTCCTGTTGTAAAAACTGTTTAATAGAGAGGACACTGGCTACTTTTTTCCAATTGTTCTTTCTTAATCCTATCTACCTAAAGGTCAGGTAATAAAGCTGTTTTTACATAACTTTAGCGCCTTTTTATTGTCGGGAATGTTGCCACTTTGGGAACGTCATTCTCGTACGGTCACGAGCATTAATGTGTATACACTTTGCTACCATGTCACATTAACTTTTTTGACAAATTGAACTGTAAGTCTCACTAAATGTCAAATATGTTAGTGCGACAGAGTCCTTAAGTGGGTACATTATATTGCTCATGAAGTCATGACTGTACAATTCAAATAGGTACCAACAATACAGAAATACTGACTTACCCATGCTGAAGCATTTTATGAAGGTATTGGTGAGGCGGTCCTAACTACTACAGTGTGTCTTCATAAATTTGTGACTAACATAGTTTTTAAGTGATTGTAACTAACAAGTGAGCCTAAGTTGCCCAAATAAATACATATCTTATCTCATTATGTTTACTTTTCTTCGTATAGTTGGAAGCCAAATTGATCTTCATAAAATAGTACCGACCGGCTTAGAAGTACAAAAAGTATGATATGAATTTAAGAAATTTCTTTGATGTTCGAGTAGCTTACATTAACGGGGAAGCAGTTGCATGGGAATGCTTCAGCGATATACATTTTATGCGAGCACACCGCGCTAATAATACTATAATCCATTGGATGCGTCTAGCGTGCAGACACAGGCTAAATTTAGTGGTTTTTGTATGTCACGAGGACGCAGTCGCTCGCCCTAGAAGGGTCATAAAGCTGGAGAATCATTTTGTACTTATTCAAAATAAAAAAAAAAACATTTTCTTGATAAATAACGAAAGTAATTGTAATCGCAAGTAAGAAATGTGTCTAAGTTTGCTGTTTACATATCTAACATAAAGTCACGACTTTACTTAAAATTGGCTTTGGTGTCTAATGGCCCCGATTCCTGCAGACACATCCTAATTTTATTTCAAGTTATACCTGTCACTTTCTTATCGGCCTAAAAAGAAAGGGACGGATGATAAAATTAGATGGTGTGTATAGGAATCAGAAACATTATTCAGATAAGTTATTTTAAACATGTAATACTAACCTTTACCAAAACCTACTTAGAATAAAATAAATCAGTCTACTGTCACCAAAATGTTTGAAAAGTTCAACTAGTTACGGTTTGGAAGTGGATCCTAATCGCTATTCGACCCGCACGCTTGCGCACGCGGCGTTACCGCCTCGAAATCACCCTACATTTATGTCGACGTGTTGTTTGTTGTAATCCTTTTAAAAGTTCTTTGTATTCTAGAGACACTCGTCAAACACTGATGACCATTCAAAAATAAAAGCTTTGGTGGAAAACCCAAAAAGCTGACTAATTCGTTTATAAATCGCTTGAAGTTATGAGTTTTCATCTACATAGTTACTATTGAGCCGCCAAAGGCCCCTGACGACTAAGTACTTACATCAGTAAGTAGTAACCAGGCCCAATGGTTTAACATGCCTGACACCAGGGTTGATGAGGTTGAGAGATAACCCACACGGCAGAAGAAGGTCTACATAGTTTACTACTTCAGTTCGTAAATATTGATTCATACTTGTAAAAGGTGCGGCGAACGTTATACATATTGCATTATACATCAATGTTGGTAAATAATACTTATTACAAAATGAACAAGAGCAGAGTTTACAATAAACACTTATTTCACGACACCTGCGGCTATGAATGACAAGTAATATTTATACAAATTGTTGGTGCTTAATAATTTTATTGGTCATTGTGCGTCAAAAGGATTCTTTCATCACTTACTAACGACATGCAAACGTTGAGCATTTGTTATTTTCGTCACTCTTGGCAATGAAAAGAAAGGGATATGACAAAGAAACGTTTTGATATCTTTGCAAAACACTTCCTCGTTCCTTGATTTCATTTTAGGTCACGAGTTCATTGCTTCATTTATTATTAACACGTTCACAACGACCTCTGTGGTCCAGTGGTTGAGCGTTGGGCTCGCGATCCGGAGGTCCTGGGTTCGATCCCCGGTGGGGAAATATCACAAAAATTACTTTGTGGTCCCTAGTTTGGTTAGGACATTACAAGCTGATCACCTGATTGTCCGAAAGTAAGATGATCCGTGCTTCACAGGGCACGTTAAGCTGTTGGTCCCGGTTAATACTTACTGATATAAGTAGTCGTTACATGAGCCATGTCAGGGGCCTTTGGCGGTTCAATAGTAACCCTGACACCAGGGTCTAATGAGGTTGGTACTCCACTTCACAACCCACACGATAGAAGAAGAAGAACACGGTCACTGTGTTCTTCTTCAAAATTTGATATCGGCCCCTAAATACATTGGAATTTATGTACGGTCACGAGCATTAATATGTATACACTTTGGTACCATGTCACATTAACTTTTTTGACAAATTGAACTGTAAGTCTCACTAAATGTCAAATATGTTAGTGCGACAGAGTCCTAAAGTGGGTACATTTTATTGCTCATGACTGTACATAGACACGCTATGGCAAGAAAAAAACAATTTGAAAACCCTCCCGTCGGATTTTTTTCATCTTACCTAGTGCCCCACATATGGGACATGCACATATGAGTGTTCAAATTTATTGCCTCATGTGTGGTTCATACACAGTTACCGTGTTAACAAGTGTTACGTGCCCTTTTATGAAGTTTCTTTGTACCAACATTGGTAAGTTCTCAATAAAGCAAAAAATAGGCTAGAAAAATGGCTCACTACGATTGCACCGCAATTTTATTTAAATTCAAATATTGATGCCAGCCATTGAACACTTTGAACTTCTATACATTAGACATTAGACACCTTGCCATTGATAAAATTAGGAAAACCCGAATGGGTGCACGTATTTCGCAATATCCTCACAGTGATGGTACGACACAATAGCATTAATAACAAAAGCGATTGTTGTGGCTCATATGCGTATTGTGTTTGGCATATAATACATGTACCAAATAATATAGAGTAACACAGACTAGGCTGTTGTAAAGTTCAAAATAAACATTATAGCGATAAATTAGAAAGATGTTACGTATAGTATCTCAGTACAGTCACATTGAAAAATGTACGAAATAGGTTTGAATTTATTCATAAACATACCGTTTTTTACGTATTTTAAGACATGACCATACATATCGTAGACCCTCATACTGCATTATTAAATAAACTCATACAAATGTATTTACATACATTAACAAGAATGAGTAATTGAAGTTTTACAGTAGGTACAACTGAAGTTTAAACATACCTTCTATCAACTACCGAAGCAGACGACAGATATAACCTGGTATTACGGAAATACTAAAAAAAAAACATCAATATTTTTACGGCACACCCCATAGTACCAAGTACATTTGATTAGAGAAAGTGGAAAGCAAACGTGATGGCATCGCACTTACCAAGTTACGAAGACAATATAATACACACGGTATTATAGAGTTCACTGTACGTTCTTTACCTATCAATTATCTCAGGAAAACGTGAGACAGATTGCCAGCTCTATAGTTAAGATAAAAGTAAATGTTTACGCATATTTTTATGCCTCGTGATGCGTATTCTGATAATAGATGGTGACATGAAAGTGACCTACGATATAGCCTTGCGTAGCGAATAGAACGATAATCGTCTACATAGGAACATAATTGAACCTAAATGGCTCGATTAGAAGTGCTAAAGCACGTTTATTAGGTTACAAAATGAAATGGCAGCAGAGAACAAAACGTTGTAGCAACACGAGTGCAGATTGTGAAAACACCATTATTTTTTACAAAAGACCTCGAATAGGCAGGTATTGTTTAAGGTCCTGGCGTGAGGCCAATGATAATGTAAAAATGGCGACGCGAATCAAGCCAAACTTCTTCAATAAATAATGGTCAAACACACACAAGATGTCGCCGACATAAGTGCGTTTGTTTTGCGGACATCATCGGGCAAATATTATGAAAACGTACTCCGTAAATTAAACAATCAAATCTTGACTAAGACCGTAGTATTATAATTAGACAATCGAACACGGCGATATTTACCATTATTTTTTTTATAATTGGTGTTATTTATAAATAAAATTTGCAATGTCAGCAGCGTAGTGAATTGTTGATTAGTGCCAAATGGCCGGCAGCCAGCCGTTTACGAGTTCGGTATGTTTTTTCTAGAGTAACAGAGCGTAAACAAAAGTGTCAATTCAATTTGCGGATTAAGCAATCAGAACTTCAACCTTGCTGACTGTAAATAGTGTCTATTTAAGCAAATATGTAAGGTAAAGTTTATGTAACAACAACGCAATACAAAGTGTCTGTTGACGGTTGATTGACTGTGGTAAAATTCGATTGAAACGCCATAAAATGTAGCCTTGAGGAGGGCAAGGTTAAACGGAAACTTTCAAGCAAACTCACGGCCGGCCAGGCCAACCCATGAAATATTTTTCTTCAGTGAAGGACCTTGAAATAAAACCAGAAGAGGGAAAGCTGCAGAAGGTCAGAATGACCCAACGGACGTGGAGAGATCCGCTTTAATGAGCCAAAAAACCTGGTGAGAATCGCCGGAACTCGGAAAGCGAAGGAAACAAAAGAAGAATCAAAACTTATAATTCAAGACTATCACTAATCTATCCGGCGATCAGAAAACGTACAAATAATTGAATAACTAGTTCTTGCACAAAAGCTGAAATTATAAGTCAGAAATAACGGAAACCCAATGAATAATGGAAAAGAGTGCAATAATCATAGTAAGAAATCATATTAAGTATTATGTGCATTTCTACGTGCAATTGCATTCATGCACGCGATTGTTAAGAAGTGCAAAAGTTTTTGATATGAAACATTATTTTTTTCATGTTTGATAAAAAATCCAATAGTTATATGAGTCGACAAAGTATTTAAATTTGTACAGTTTCACCCCGATCTACTAGGTAAGAAAACAAAATTGCAAATACTTATCTAAAAAAAGGACATCAAACTATTTTCTAAGTTAAACCAACCTCGTCCGTCCACAAACATTTGGATGATCAGGGCACTACAGCATTATAATAATCCATTAGGTCAATCCAGAACACTCGTCCACCAATTCACAAAAAAAAAATCATTCACCATTTTTCCGAACCTCTATTACCCGCTCGAACATTAACTCGAATCACGCTCAAATAGTGCGTATACGACGTAATCAGGCGTGGGACGTCGACGTGCGATCCCGAACGCTCTGCATGCTGAACTGACGCGACTTTCGATAGAGCCACGCCAGCCAACCGCCAGCTGCGTGGAATCATCTTCTGCATAGCTTCTCAATAACGCTGAGAGAGAGATTTTCTCTTATTCAAAAATGCTGAATTACCGATACCTATTGTAGCGATAAAGAAGAGGAACTCGCTAGCAATTAAATAAATTTAATGGGAAATGCAATTTAAGGAATTAAAACTATTATAAATTAACACGAACATAGATAAAAGGATACCTCACCTACCTCCGTTGATCAACGAAAGTTTTTAAAGATTATGCCAAAAGGAACACCAAACACAAACGATGCCGCGCGGGGCTTTAAGAATTTTGAAGAAGCTTCCTAAATAAATATTCACAAATAGCGGAAATAATATTTAAAAAAAGGTTCTGGAATATAAAAAGAAACAAAAACAATTTGGTTCTTCGCAGCCGTAGATATTCCGTCGATCCGTCCGTCTCGTAGGGACCGATGAAGCGATACAGCTTCAGGTCAGGAAACGGGTAACGGCAAGTGACAGGAACCGCAGAGTCGGAGCGATCGTAGCGACTTCGCAGTCGCAACTCGAATCATATATAGGATCCGTGGGGATGGGGCGGCTTCGCACACGATGTAGCTCCAGGTAAAAACCAAAACCCAAGGGGATTTCCCTTATCTACAAAGATAAATAATAAAATAGAAAAGAGGAATCAAAGAAAAAGAAGAAAGAAGAGCAAACCAACACGAACTTACCAGGGAAAATGAAATACTATAATTATATCACCAGAAATTACGTTTTACGTTTCACAATTAAAACAGCATGTTTAAAAACACATACAGAACATTAAATTAGATTTTCCAGATAAAATACAAGAAAACCAATAGTCAGCCACAAAGAATATCTCTCAAATGTCAAGAAACAAACAAACAAACCATGGAGACAAATTCATATTTCAAATTTTAAATATAGCATACGTCCAAAAAGCCAGAAAAAGAAAACTTGATAAGCAAAAAGATTGCGCTGCAGCAAAATTTCGCTGCACTATACATTGGAGTATGCGATAGCGACTTAATCTAAACAGAAATTATGCAAGCAATTGCATTTCAACTAGTAAAAGCGATTGAACAGCTGAATACCGACTTTCTGTAATATGCACAATCAAATATTTTTCCAAGATACGTTACAATTGAAGTAAAATTTTTACGAGCAATGTAATTATATCCATGCCTTGTTCATGACCATAAAAGACGGGGGTAACTAGATTGCGTACACCTTACGTCTTCATCAACGCAAGTCGATGTGTTCCGTGCAAACGCACGCACTTTTCCAGTTTCGATCAATGCAGTTCGATGCACCGCGAGAAGAAAGTTGAGTAACGAGACAAGAAACTGACAAGTCCCTCGATGTCACACGACAGCTTATGAGTTTGCACTACCACTTAGTACCTACTTCCCATATTGCCAACTATAAACGCAAATACTACATTTATTACTACGTTCACGAATACTGTAGAATTAATGAAAAACTTCTCAAGTAAAAGTTTTATCTATTATGTTTAAAAAACGTAAACATAAATAGCAAAACTCAATTAACTATAGAATTGAGATTGAAAAAAGGAAATTGCTACTTAGATACGAAATGAGCAATACTGTGGATAGACCGCAAGTTATAACCGTAAAGTAACATCACAAGCGTCATGCTCAATCAGCTATTTGGTACAAACTCTCTTGGCTTTCTCGGGAAGCTCTATTGTTTGAGCTGAAATCTGTTCGTCTTACGCCTAACCAGCCAGCTAGGCACAGAGTAGTGTGTAGGCATTGCGTGCAGGTAATCAGGCGTCGTTAATGATCGACAATTAGCGCATAGTAGGCTCGCAGGCCTCGACAATCGTACCGGAAACTATCTGTGACGTGCAGCGAATACTTTGGTCAAAGCATCCGTTAGTTCCGTACAAGTATGCTGGGATTCTCAACGCCTTTTTATTTGATTTCCAACCTAATGACGTTGGGATTAAGACAATCAGTACAAGACACCGATAAACACAAGGTAACAATGCATGCCACTGCAATAAAAACTTTATCGTTGACTAGATGTGTGAGTTAAGAATCGTAAATGAAACATTTTATGTACTTACATAGTTCTCGTAGTAATAAATAAATAAAAGCCGTCAACAGTTTACCTTTTTAGGAAATGGCTATAAAATGGAAAGCTAAGAGCCGTATGATATTCAAACTGTTATTACTACCGCCATTTACCACTAAAATTTCAATTACATTTTATTAAGTTGTCACTTTTACAGCAAATAAACTATATTTCTGCATAAATATTAGATACAGCTGCCATCCGGTGCAAAATATTATGAACTGAGTGGTAACTACATTCATAAGTTAATGATCAGGTAATGCAAAAAGGATATGTTAATCTAAAGTTAGAAAAATAATGTACAGTTAAAAGATACAGTCTGACTGCCGTATGTCTTCTGGTGTAGGCTGATAAGGTAGAGTAATTAAAGCTTAAATTAAAGTTCATTAAATTTCTTCCTTTTTAAATTCTGTGAAAACATTTTCACGTGTTCAACACCATAGCAAGTTCCTCAAATATTTAATATAATTTGTTTAACAATACGAAGGATAGGCAGCTACTGTTGGAGAAAAGATTTAAATCCCGAGTGCTAACATGTTTAAGATAAACCCGTACTTGCATATCACGTAAGTCGCGCTCCGTCGCACCCCGCATGCATATGCATGTGGAAACAGACTTTCACACAGGCCCGCCTGCACTAACCGCAGTTAACTGACCCTAACTGTAGTAATTCCATTTTACGTAACACCGCATATTGAAACATGCGTGCGTTTACCGTTGATGATTTACCCTAGGAATTGTTCAGTCACGCACGCTGTGCCGTCACATTAAATTGAATTGTATTGTACGTCCCTTCGTATAAAGTAGACGCTATGTTTTAGTGGTTGGCCGCGCGCTTTGTTCTTAAATATCACGTGCTTAAATGACATGTAAAGGTGTACAACGGCATGTTAAGTTTCTACAGCAATTTGCAGTGTCATACTGTGCTCCATATCCGTCCGTGTCATAGGTAAACTGTTTATATAAAGCAAAAGCCGTGAAACTCTACTAGATCGTTCCCCACAAAGATCTTTATGATTATGGAATGCGAGTTCGAAGTTTGAACTCACGCGAAAAACACGTAAATAGGCTCAGGAGCTCTATTTTTTTTGTTACTCCAACAAAAGTTGTAGAGTAATTATAGCAACATTACAAAACACATTTTCAGTGTAACCAGTCTCGTAGACCGATAATATCGCGCAGGCAATATCTTTTTTACGCACTTCTGCGTGTGTTCATCATGTATCGAACGAATTGGAGCGGTTGTCACGTAAAATGTAATTCAGATCGCCGTCTGCGCACGTCAGTGATTAATCAATGCGTAAGCAGGGAAACTAATGAATGATACAAAACTCAATGATGTCTTTTTTTTTATTTCATTATTATGTAGGAAGTTTTGGGTTGGAAAGGAGATTATGTTGCTCAATTTAATAGTAGAGGTAGACAAAAAAGCACTAAAGCTCTGAAAAGCTTTACATAAGTACATTTATTCACATTTTAAATAAAAATTAAACAATCAAGTAACCACTGTCTATTTAACTAAGTAGAAAGCCACTATAGACATTGTTATTCAAATGAAGGATGTCCACACAGCCCTAAAAATTGGGCACGATTTCATATTCATTGCACAAGCTACTTATTATGATAGTGACGTTACTGAATCTGTTATCAGCCGTAGACTAGCTTAAGTAAAACGACATACTTTTTTTAATGTATACAACTTTTTTGACGACCTTTTTATTCTTATATATAAACGTATATATAGGAAAAACATATATAGCACATAAAAACCCATATAAACATAGAAAGCTCGGTGAGGTGTGGGTACTTAGTTCATCTTAAGATGGATATACCTCTGACTACCTGAATTCGTCGTAAACTTATGTTATATACAAAACTGCATTAAAAACAATTTATCGCGTTAACACGCTCTTTTTTGGTCTGTTTTGGATAGTGGTGTAAATTAGCTATAAGAACTTGTAATAATAATAAATAATAATAATAATAATAACGCACGCCTTCCAAAAGTCCGGGCCTGCATAGGCCCGAGATATGAAAAAGACATACAATAATAATAATATCATGAAAAACATATTTCAACATTCCCGTCCTTTTCCTTTATAAGATTACTGATGCAAAGCTTGTTTATCTCTATAACGGCGATCTTTTGCGTATTTCGATCAATCTTTTCAGTACTAAACCGTTGAATGTCACATATTATAGTATAATTATAACAAATGAAAATATATATATATATATCTATGGAATCTGCCATTACGGTTCATGATACTATAAACCAAAACTATCCGAAGGTCTGTGTTTGGCAGTGATTACAATTACAGACATTTCCTGCACCTGTAACTGGCAATTCGGATGTCAAGCACGTCTGCGGTAGTTTATAGTAATACGTGTCCAGTTGATTATAGTTGTAGTATTCGTATAAGAACTATAAATTCTTAGAATTCAAAATGCGGATGTGGCCTTATCAATAATGCATTTAATGATTACAAACACTCGGCAAATGTTGCAAGATAAATTAAACCTTAATTAAGACAGACACTGTACGGTAACTAATTCATTAGCGCTTGACGAAATAGCAAATTTCGCTTGTCCTCCGAAGCTCAAAGCTTCTCAAAATGGTAATTGTAAACTATCACGTGCTGGTTATACTATACGGTATTATTTCGATGATTATCTAAGATTAAAAACTGATATTGATTGAACTGATTGAACTAGGAATAGTATAATTGCAATCAACTATCTGAGCTCTCTAGGCTCCGCGATCATATTCAAAATTAAACGCATAGTTGAATGAAAATAGTACATTTACTAGTCCAATAACACAATGTTGTACAAGTGCGACACGGCACAAACTGTCTACTCGAGCTGTGAGCTAAAACCACAGCTATGAATCATGTACGTAAATATTACGAACCAGATGAGCGAAATGTCAGTTTGTTGTTATCCAATCGTTTGGCGCAGACGCACCTGAGAGCGACTCCAGATTTGCTGGCCACAAGTATTTATAGATAAGTAGTACTAGAGCAAGGCATTATATTTATAGGCAAGTCCTAGAAAGAAGTTCGAAACGACGGCGTGGGATGTTCCGCAAATAAGAAGCTTATAAAAAAAGTTTAGCGTTTTGTTATCTGTGAAAAAAAGTATACAAAAACCTTGAGTGAAGACGAAATTGGTACTAAAAATATTGTCTTCACATCTAGTAATAATAAAAGGCCTACTTACTGCTAATCTTTTTTATTGTAGGTTGACGTAAATTATTCCAGATCGGCTAGTAAGTAAAATAAATAAAAATATAATCAAATAAATAAAGTAGAAAAAGGGTCAATTCAACGACACAAAGCCTTTATTTTTAACCGAGAGTTTCATCACAAAGCTTAGCGATTTAACTAGTTTATTTATTACGACTATTGGCATCGTTCCCTAGTTTATGGTTTGAAACAGTTGCTAATGGTCACCATTAAACCACGATTTGTGTTTAGTGTGAAACTATTCAAATTAACTCTTTTTAAACAAACATGGGAGGAAAAGGAGAAGCGATAGTAGCACTCACTGTTAGCCAAATAAGTTTCATAATTGAAGTAGAAGAAGGGATCATCTCAGTCTCTATTATGAGGTCATGTCTAGCGTGAGGATCACGTCATTGATGCATTCTATTTATTATTCTATCATTATATCGTAGGATCCATCCTAAGACAAGACATAAGACACAAACAGTGAGGTTACGCGCTAGTTTGTCTTCTGAAAACTTATGAGTTTATGGAATTGAGTTTTATACGTGTAGGTATAAGTATCGAAAGAAATAGTAGCATCGATAGCAAAATTTACGTCCAAAAACTGTTTAGGTACATAGTTCAATAATTTAGAATCGACGCACGTTTGCGAACGGATGTGTACGAATGCCTAACAGAAGTGGCTGCAGCTAGCCCATAACTCAGGGCCATTCCCCTGAAACTGAGAAAGGAACAGGCAAGTCTAAACACCTCAAACGAAGCGCATGAGCTGCGGAATAATTTACCTTGGAATCAAAAGTTAGTAAAACGTGGTGTAAATAACAAGGATGTGTGTGTTCCTTCTGTTATTATAATATTTCTTTCTTTTATTGTTTTATTTTTGCCTTCCATGTGTAACACTAATTTGTGTTTTTGTACTCTTTATTTTTTTTTTAATTTATTGTGCGGGTACTCGCGTTTCACCGATCGGCGTAGGTCGAAAATCAGTGTTGCCCTCTAGGTAAATTTTCACTGAACTCTGGCCTTTTTTGGTGAGCTGCGGCACCCATATACCTTTATGTTTTCCAACTAAATATTAATGTGTGTATATTTTAATGTTGTAAATGTATATGTGTCTCGTAGGTTTTACCTAAATAAACTTTATTATTATTATTTGTACGTCGATTCCATATCTCGGGCCTTATGGAGTCCCGGACTTTTGGAAGGCGTGCGTGGGGCCGAAGCCAACACGTAGAGGCCCCTTAAGACAGTTTAATATTATTGTTATTATTATTTTTGGACGTGCTTTCGGAAGTACTTTCACGTATAAAATATAAACTCCCGTATTCTTTATTGATCTGGACAGAATCAAACATCATAAAACGCAATAAGTACACGCGACATTGTAGCTATGTTTACTGAAATAAACGTATAGTTAAACCTATACCTAATGGTTGCCTGGAAGAAATTGCTATCGTAGCAATAGGGTCGCCTTTACTTTATTTGTTTGTAATTGTTTATGTGATGTGTTCCTTTTGTGTGGAATAAAGAGTTTTTGTATTGTATTATACAGTGACAGGCCTACAGCCTTTCATCTAGGATACATGACGTGACATCTTAGTTGATATGGTCGATACATACAGTACAGCATTATGCAATAATATGCAGCACCGTAAAACATTATTTACTATCTGAAAATTTAACAGCATGCGTATGGAACGCCAAAATCAAAACATTTATCAAAGTAGCCACATCTTAATTTGAACTTGTTACAAAATACCCCCGAGCACCAGTCGCTCTCTGTGCTTGTAAAGGTGGAGATCAAACAAGGACTCAGTTTACATTCCAAACGAAGAACATTAAAGCTAGAGCAAAAGTGTTTCTATAGCCACATCAAGCGGCTTAGGTTGGAGATTCGTATAATAGTAAAATTGTATAGTGTATAATCAACATGAAACATAAACAGCCTACATACGTCCCACTGCTGGGCACAGGCCTCCCCTCAATCAACCGGAGGGGGTATGGAGCATACTCCACCATGGTGCTCCACAGCGGGTTAGTGGAGGTGTTTTTACGGCTAATAGCCGGGACCAACGGCTTAACGTGCCTTCCGCAGCACGGAATCATCTTACTTTTTCAGACAAACACGTGATTCAAGCTTGCAAAGTCCTTACCAACCAAAGGACAGTCTCACAAAGTGATTTCGACAATGTCCCCATCAGGAATCGAACCCGGACCTCCAGATCGTGAACCTAACGCTAGACTACAGAGGCTGTTCGTGTATAATCAAACAGTGATGCTTAGAGTGTACAAAGTCTTGACATTTTAAGAATGACATTACGAATAAAAATAATTTCCAATCGCTTTTTATACTAAACGTTGCTCTATGGTTTTCAGTGATACACTAATCAACTGTCGAAATTAAATAACACGTCTAATTTACAAATTTGTTAAAATGTTTGTTCTCATGCAATGCAATAACTGCTAATGTTTGCGCTATGGCACACATTTCACTTTTAACCCTCCCACAATGTGGAGATAAAACGGCCCGGTACGCAGAACACTGCATGTATTGACACGAGTAAAAAAAATCGAGCTCGGTTTCCGATACAAAAACCACGGCGCTTCCTCGCGAGTTTACTTCTCAGAACTAATGAAAGGTCCGTAAATATACACGACAGGAACCGCGCGTCACCACTAGTGACGGCTGCTGATTGATTGGGTGACATTGGGAATATGCCTAATCTTCTTCTTATCGTGTGGGTTGTGAGGTGGAATACCAACCTCATCAACCCTCATCAACGACTACTTACTTACATTCCGTATGTAGTAACCGAGACCTACGGCTATTGCCTTCCGAAGCACGGATCATCTTACTTTCGGACAATCAACCAAATTAGGGATCACAAAGTGAGTTTTGTGATTATGTCCCCACCAGGATTCGAACCCGGGGCCTCCGGATCATGAGCCCAACCACCACTGGACCACGGAGGCCGTTATTATACCTAATTACAACCGACATTTGCTTCACTAATTCACTGGCGCCTACATTCAAGGCTGCAAATCATTCCTAATGACGAATGCTCTTTCCTTGCATGCATAGACATTGCAAAACAAACACTAGAAGCAATAGCCGATATGCAGTTCTGACAACAGATATTGACGGTGCTAATAAACTAACTGTCGGTTTAACTCCTAAACGGTAGCTTGTGGAAATAAACGAGCCGGCCGTAACTCTATTCTGGGACAATTTGTCATATCGAACTGCCAGGGGCGGCGCACGCGCATCGACAGTAGACCCTTTTACCAGGCCCGTATTTACACTCAGAAATGTTTGGAAGAATAAATGATTCGGAATATAAGTACCGTACATTTCGCTTTTAAAGTGTCAATGCATTTGTGCGACATAAGACTGCAGTCATTCAATATCAAAAGCGGGCATTCGAGAGTGCAACTAAATTATTTAGAATCTTCAAGTTACAGTGTGTGTGTGGTGCCTAAAATGTTAATGTTCACCCCCGTTTGTTGCGTTGTTACCACCAAGAGCGTAAAATGTGTAGGCTTGCGTGTGATTATTTTCTAATAGCATCCGGTTTATTGTCCGTAACTAAATGTTACTTCGACTTAACGTCTTTGAAGCGGACATCCCTTCAACGCCTATTACAAGATTATCTTTAAACGCGTCCCTATAAAAATAGAAACGCCCTAGTTAACGACTGTACCCACAATTAGTAGCTTTGTTACGTTTAGGTGTCGCTTGTTTTATACGCCGAAGAAATTTGTGCCACAAAAAGAGCGATTAGATTATATTTTTGATTTATATAGTCGTCATTTACAGCTTAGAGTGCTAACGAGCGATATAATGATAGCCATCGCACCCGCATGAAGTAAAGCAAAACGATATGAAATGTCGGAAACTATGCAGTAATCGTTCACTGCGGGCTACCAACCCACATCGCCGCGGTTGCCAGCTGCTTATCCTACTTTTTCCAACTAATTTACTACTTTTCACTACTAAAAACCTCACCAACCATGATTTAACGCTACAAACTTGCGACAAAATTGCACCGAGAATATGACCTCATTTCGAAATGTGTGGAATGCCTGTCATTTTGAACAAAATACAGTTGCTTACGAATTTAAACAAAAATGACCTATTACTCGTCACTTTTAAAAATGTTGTAAAAAATAATACAAATATTTTTATAGGCTAACTTAGCCAATTTCAATCGCAATTTGCGGGAAGACTACCATTTTTACCAAAGTAAAATCGCAACAGCGACACCGCCATCCGTCTCCGTCAATTATTATTATCGCGGTAGAAAGACACTTTCGTGCGTAAATTAATGCTTTCACGCATAAAATGGGAAGTACAATAGCGTTTGAGGAGATAGCTGGGTTTATTACTCAACTGATGGTGACTTGAGCTCACTGAGTCAACAGACTAAAGATAGACGTCGCAACATTTGGCGCTAGTGGTCATCATCAACCGAGCGAGTATTAAGTCTGACATTGCACAGCTTTAGGTGACTTTAGCGGGGTTTTATTAGCTACTCATGTGTCTAACCTTATTAATTTTAATGAGTCCCGTGTTCTTAGTAAGTTGCACCAGAAAACTATGACGGGTAGCGCGGCAGATAATAATAAAGTGAACGTAAGAAGGGTTGCTTAGGGCATAGTATGAAATAATATAAGTAACCACAATTTTTAAACTTATTACTATTGAATTGAGATCATTTTATATTAAAAAAATGTTACTAAATGTGCTTGCAGTGAAGCGTAGTGTAGTACTTACACCAGTCATGGTACGTTGCATTGCATTGTAACGTACATTTAGCGCTATTGTCGGACGTGGCCCTTACTAACGAGGATACCACTCGTCAACTCTATTGCCGCTAACTTCATTAACCCATGTTTACATTTACCTACTTGTACATACGTCGTATACCTACTTACCTATATAGATATACTTGGCAATTTTATAAGCAATATGTATTACCATATGTATTACGTTATCAATACTAATTACCTTAGTAATACTTTAATTTTTTTTGGAAAAGGAAAACTAAATGCACTACGGAAATAAAATTTAACAGAAAAGCAATAATGCTATTTGACATTTGCATTGCGCACTTACTTCTATGTGCGCAAATATCAAATTGCAATATTGCTTTTATAGATGGATTGCTTCGATGTGGCTTTTTTAACCCCCGAGATTGAATTAGACAAACAAACACTATGTATTTTTTTTTATAACTGAAGTTACATAACAAATCCAGTCCAGATTATGTAAATTCAATAAGAGACGTGTAAACTTGTTCAAATAATATTACACAACTCAACCCAACTTAAGCGTTATTCTTTTTTGCCTATTCAATTATACAGTACCGACCGAACATTGAACTCGTTTTATCTTCTGTCAATCGCAATCGATTAACGAGGTCGACTTAATAGAGTTTAATATCGATTATCCTACTAACTCATTTTAGACGTACCTACAAAAACGCGCGCGTTTTCATTTTTAATACTTAATTAAAAACGAGTTTATACTCTATGGTTTTTGAGAGCACACAGTGTGAAGAAACATGATGTAACGAAGAAGCTATAACACATGTTAATTCTAAAAGCAAAATTAGTGTAACTGTAGGCCGAAAATTCATTAATTCCATGGCAAGGTGATATTTATGTTCATTAGCATTTAATTAAGTACTCGTAGTAATTAAAACTTACGCATGTCTCGCTTCCGCATTTCAAAGACAGACATTATAAAAAATATTAGGTACGATATTATAAACTTTCGTGTAATTGTAGAGCTAAATAAATAAGATTATTGTATGCGTCAAGTATTTTAATACGAAACGAATACAAATATTTTTATGTACTTACCCATATCATATCTGCTTGTCTTCATATATTTTTCTTGGTACAACAACATATATTTGAAAGGAATTTAATATTAAGTACAGAAGGAAGAGCCCTGTTTTCAATCCACGCAAAAACACGGGTTATCTTTAGGTTATTCGCATCGCGTAATGCCTAATGTGTTTTCAGCACTTGAAAACTAGCCAGGAATGATAAGCTGGCATCTGGCCTCTCGTGCCCGCATGATATATTGATCCCTTTAATGTTTACATTTGGTGCCAAATATGAGCTAAATGCTTCCTGAGTACCTTCTATACGAATAATGTCTAGGCATAAATGTGCTTCGTTTTATTATTTAATTACTCTACTACCTCTCTATCTGTGTCCCTGTGTATCTCTTTATGTATTTTCTGCTGGTAGAAAAGTATCGAAAATAATTTAAAATACTAAATATTTGGCAAAACGAACAAAAAACAATATTTTATTTTTGGAAGTGAATACAACTTTACAAAGCACTGGCAAAAACTGTGTAAAAAAATATTATTAAGTATATGCCATTTAAAATTAAAATAAAAACCGAATATTTTTTCTGGCGCTAAAAGGCGTTTTTAAAATTATTTTATGCAATTATGGCCAATAATTTTCGAATGAGTTCGAAATCAATTTAACATCGATTTCAAAATAAAAATAATATTAATTCAATTTATAAAATGTGGGTTTATTTCAGAATAATCGGCTGTAAGGTTGTAGTCGTTGTCCTGTGTAAAATAAAGGAATTTCCTGCTAATTGAACAAGATTCTAACTTAGTTAATAAAAAAGTCTTCATACATAAGGTACAAGTTTTACACCGACATTAAAACAGTATTGGATGGAAGCTTTGTAAACATTTGAGAGATTTTACAACCTTGATATTCTAAGTTTACAGCGGATATGGCAATATTAACTCGGGATATTTTCGTTCACGGTCAAAAACAACAGTAATGGTTTCCTCCATTTTCCGAAAATATCCAAACATTTTGACCTTTGCGTCGATATTTTTGAGGTAAGTATGAAAAGGTTAATAATCTTATAGAGATTTACTCACACTTTAAGGATACTTTTATGAAGAAGCCGGAAATATAATTTACCTGAAACAATAAAAATAAGTAAATTAGCGGAATTAAATAAAAATAAAATAAAGGCCGCCGTTAATGTTGTTCATATGTGCAATAAAGTGTTTTTGTACAATTTTTTTCGTTAAATAAAAAAGGAAGTTTAATTAAAAACTTGTGGGAATAAGTTGTGTTTTTCAGTTATATTAGGTAAGTCCTTGAAATTCAAAATGAAAACAAATAAAACATGTCCGATAATATTTACAGTTACGTTTACGACCATAACATTTTGGATGCCAAAATGTATAATTAAAGCCAAAGTGTGTAATTACAGCATAACATAGCATCACGCCTGTATCCTCGAAGGGGTAGGCAGAGGCGAAAAGTAGTCACACTCCTCACCAACTACGTTTAAGTCCCATGTAATAGTTGTGTAATAGACAATTATGAATATTTTTTTCAATACTGCCAATAACCGGGCATAAGTCCTGGAGATTACGTGATGTACATTTTCTGTAACCCAAACATGAATTCAAAAGTCGAATTTAGTGGTAAAATAAATGCTTAGGTAATTATATTCTATCAGTATTAGCCTCGCGAGTTCCAGCTTTTAATAAATTTAAAAAAAGGATCTACGGTCGTAGATTATTTTTATACCAGAGAAAGCTAAAATCAACTGTTATGGCCCAAGATATCTGTTAGAAGGTTTCACGTATAGCGGTATTTTTATTTGCGTTGTCAATGAATTTTAACAAGACAAAGAAACAATGGCATATGAAGATTTATTGAGCATACAGTTTACGACTTTCCACACAATTGGTTGGCAACTTAACCAATGCCAAAGGCCTGGCAGTTGATCCGCTTTACCCAACAGACGCGCCTAGCCTATTGAAATTTACTGCGTATTGCAAACCGACTTTACTAAACCCTACATCCCTTTAACATACATATTGATAGCCTGTGGTTCTACCCACCTCGATAGAGATACCCACTTGATCTAATAGTAAAAAATACACGACCTACATAAATAGGTAGTAGTTAAATGTTCTAGAACGTCATAACTAAATTGTACCTATTTACTAAAAGCCAACGCCGAAACCAACAATCGAATGAAAGAATACCACAGTCTATAAATAATGTATTGTTGTCAGTTGTCACTAAATCGTAATGATGATGTAATATTCGCAAATACTAAACTTATGCAACAGCCACTTCTGTACAAAATCATAATCTATAAAAATAAAAAACGATGGTACAAATTAACGATATTATTGAAAAACTTCACGATTTCTCGACAGAAGCAAAAAATAAACTTTCGGGCTATTTGTTCAAGGAGTCGTGACTTTAATCTTTTTTAAATATCTCCATGACTACCGCTGTGGTTTTTCCGGTTGAGCGTCCCGTAACTTCTACTTTATGTAAATTCACTCAAACCTGATCGGTGTAAAACCTTAAATGCCAAACACTGCCGCATTGATTGACACAGACACTACAAGCCGTAAAAGGTACGAAAACAAAGATACAAAAGGAAGTATTTGAAGATAAAAAGGAACATAAGACGAGCGTCCAAAAAATGCATTAATTGGTGATGGGCTAAAAGGAGAGAGCTTTGCCTGGAATGGACGTAAATGTATAGCAGGTTCAAAGCGACGCGTCGGCGTTAATGGGAGAATCGGAATCTGTGGGCCGGGCCAACTCTTTTCGTCATTAATTGTAGCAGACTTTAAATTCTTATTCACTTTACATTTTAAATTACTTGTAACAAATTAACAGGTCAAACATATCGTATGGTAATTGGCATCAATTCAATCAACATAATATATTAATTTCAATGTTAAACACATTCAGAAATAAATTGCCGTAGCAATTTGATATCAATTAAGTACATTATTTTAAACAAACTATTTCAACAGTTACAACAGTTTGTTAGTTTTAACTTAAAAAGTAACTTGCTAATAATAGAGCAATTTCGAGTTTCAGATTGACTATAACCAATAATAGTAGGCGAAGAAATGTGATTCTGGGAAGAGTACAGTGGAGTAAGGAAGCGATAAATAACCCATGGGAGTGTCTTCAACGAATATTGGTGGGGTTCCCGGAGAAGAACTATGGACTAACCTACAGCGGAGGAAACGTGATGACAGTACGACGACGACCAATTTAGACGAGTGATTATAATCGACTTTCGTCTACCTAATTTCATTTTGAACAAATTCATAATAATCTGATAATATCAGCGCCGTTGATCATGATATTGCCTGCAGGGAAAAGGTTCTAATTTTTACTGTATGCTATCAAAGATTTCACATTACACCATATTCTGAAATAGACGATTGGGTGTATGGTGATTATTTTTTGTGACATACAATTTACCGCTCAAATAAATGCCAGTAGTCGTTCGTAACTATCAAAACATTACGTGAAATCCGCAATTGATTTACGACTTTTGATTGCAAAACAAAAGTGGTTACATAGAACAGTCTAACAACTTATGTGACCACAGTGTGCAAGCACAGATGTACCAATTAATTACGACAGCACAACAAAACACATTAAGGATTCAGTTTCCCAATTCCGAGAACAGTACACCCACAGAACATACTTTCTTCCATTGAAAGAGCCACCCACAGTATTATCGACACCAATAATAAGTGCGTACCGGTTTCAAAATGTATCACGGAAACCTGGGTCCTCTACTTGATTGTGTAATGTGGACTGAAAGTGTAAGTTTGTTTTACGTGTGGTCTGGGACTTATACAGTGGGTTATGCTGATTTTCATCCGACATATTGCCATGGTATTTAAAGGCTATGGGCTCTAGTTTAGTCGCTTTAAAACGCATCTTCAAAAAATATACCTACATTTATCTATAAACTACTGTAGTACTTAATATCTACCCCAGAAAATATGTATATATGTGTATGCGTTTGTTGTGCATATACCGGTTTTAAATGTAGGTAACACGGAACCCTGACTACTTTTTTACGTAACTCACACTAAAGTATCAGAAATTGTACAACTTATTTAGTATTCCTAATTTAAAGACTTATGTAAGCGTACGTATGCCTATATGAATTTTTAATTGATTCTCATACTTAACCTTAATATGGAAAATAAATTAATGAATACAATAGAAAGCGCCCCAGAAACGGATTTATGAGTCATGCAAAAGTGAAATATATAATATTGCAATGATAATTAAGCCTTATGAAAACAATGTAATCACTCACACTTCGTTGCTTAAATATGAATTCAAATCTTTTAACTATAGAAAGTTTACATATAGGTAGTTACCATCTGTTCGTAGACTATACACTTTCACGACTATTTTCATAACAATTATTTTTAATATTTAAATTTTATTTCTTTAGAGACTTGCTCTAAAGCAATAAGACCTCCAAATCATTTTAATTATGTAGATAAAAAATTTAATATATTATTTTTGCAAGAAAATATTTCATAAAGTTTCACAATAATGCAAAAAGATATCTTTAACAGTTTTTTTTTTAATAATCCAAACGTCATTTTAGCGATCGAGATACTCAAAGAGAATGTTCATTGCAATTTAAATTAATATTTTGTTCACAGTAAACATAGCAATGACCTGTAAAATTAATAAAATATTGCGGTAGCGAGTGTAAAAGTTACTGTATTTACGACAAGATTATTACCTCTAGTCTGCAATGATTATTTAATATGACCATTAATAAGCTCCATTACAGGCTCTCTTAGGCTGTATTAAGCTCTATTGCTTTCTTTTCAATATTTGTTAAGTTAATTTGGGTAAATACATGAGAAAGCAGGCTTTTTGTGTACCAAAAAGAAATATGTACCATGGAATACGAGATAATAATTATTCCGTTTTAGATTCAACCTGTAATAAGGTATTACAGCCTAACTCTAAGGTTTCGCTTCCTAAATACAAGTAATAAAACTTCACTATTGATACAATCGATACCAAGAAAACAAAATGTTTAATGAGAGTAGATCAGTGAACCGGTCAAACAATGAATGGAGGTGATGCCACCCAAGTGGATCGTTTATAAATGGCGAAGCGCATCCGTTGTAAGTCTGCATGGTGTGTGTATACTGCACGAACTCTGTACACCATTCCAGTACCGTCTTTACCATCAGTATACACAGAGTCCTGTTATACACAGTTTTTATCATAACTGTTTACTAAACATCAAAACTCACTCGATGTAGAGGGAAAATCAAACCAACGCACCACAGAGAAAAGAAAAGAGAGTCGCTCAAAGTCGGGGTGGCGCTGTCAACGCCATAATTTATATTTTTTAAATTCAAATAAATATTACCCGACAAAAATATTAAGAGAGTAAATGAGGGATTTTTAGTGAGTTTGCGACAGTGATAAACCAGTGACAATATATATAGTTTGACAGAAAACGTGCCATTTTTCCAGGGGCCATAGACTTGTACACCACAGGCCCCGGTATGACTTGAGGCGGCCCTGGGTGTATGGACTATAAGCCAGTACGCCACTTAGTTGCATACCCGCCAATACATGGCATGGTAGACCAAACAAATCGCCTGTAATGGATTTCGATCACTCTTATGAAAATAATTACAATTCTCATGTCCGTCTTCGATTTCCTAAAGATGTTTGAAGTACAGATTACTCAGTATTATAACGAGATGAATAAGCAAAATAACTCATTTGAAATTGTTGTTGAAGTTCAATAAAATAATGTACTTTATTTACACTTAACATACATACATAAACTCACGCCCGTAATCCCTAATGGGGTGGGCAGAGCCACAAGTAATCAGAGACTGGATATGATGAATGATTTACACTTAAAAACATACATAAACAGCCTATATACGTCCCACTGCTGGGCACAGGCCTCCCCTCAATCAACCGGAGGGGGTATGGAGCATACTCCACCATGGTGCTCCACTGCGGGTTCGGTTAGTTTACAAACCAAACTAAACAAAACAAACTAAACAAAAAACTAAAACTAAAAAAAAAAAACATAAACTTAAAAAAAGAAGTAAATATCCTTTCAAATTATAATTTATACTTTTTTAATTTACTGTAATAAACGTATCTTTTAGTACAAAATTTAAATGCTTCTTCTTGTCTTTAGATACGGAAGACGTAAACCTTTTTTTAATAAGTAACTAAATATTGTTTTTACAAATATATTTACCTTTATTTTTCTTGTAGGTATTGAGAGTCCTCCATTGCTTGAAATCTTCGATATCGGAGCTAATGTTCAGTTCGCTGGCGAATATCTTGTGTTGAATCAGATTCTTGCGACTGTTCACAGAGTCCGATTGGAAGAACGACACGAACTTATGCAACGGACTCATCATTATAACCTCTACTATACTCAAAACGCGGTAAAGTCTAAAACTTAATGTTCAAAAATGTCCATCACTGTCATTAGAAGATATAAAACAGTAAATACTGCTAACACTGGGAAATAAAACTTGCAATAAATGTAAATGTGAAAGTCGCTATTTTACGGCTACTTTTCAAGTAAGTATTCACTTCCGTATCGTCACTGTAAACACGATTATTTATCTAAATTCACTTAAAATAATATGAACTTGTAAATATATTAATATAACCACTGTTACCTAAATCTAGAATTAGAACGACATAATACTTAAAGTTCGGTACGCGAATTAGTTTTTATAAGTAGTTTAAAATACGTTAAGTACACAGTAAAGCAATAATTCTTATTACATATTGATAGATTAATTACTCCTATTTAGAACACAAAAGTATTTTTTATAAGCGAATTATTTTTATACGAGCGCCAATAGTTCAGGTGCGCGGGACACGGAAGCGCAAGCGCTGCGACTATTTTTCGTAGTGGTCGCGATCGCGTGCACGCGCGACTGTCGCCGACATGACCGGCGAGCCTCGCTTTCCTCACCCCGACTTTCTTGAATATGCCGTTCACCCTCCACGGTGATTGTGATTATATCTACGCTCTTTTTTAAGAAAGATGACAAATATTATTTAATTTTTTTGCAACAGCTTTCTTTTGATAAATGTACATTTAATTGCTCATAATTCGAATATTATATAACTATCATTCATAATGTTGGCAATTGATTATGTTTTTACAGACTTTAAATAGTTGAATATGTTTTTGTAAAAGTAAGTTTTAAAACTATGAAGTTCGATGATTTAATTAGGAGAAGTATGTTTGGGATTTTGGAATGGTTTGTAAACTGTTTTATCCGCAATCAACTATCTTGATTGTTGATAAAACAATTCATTATTAATAATTCCCAACGAGAGACTAACAATTAATAATAATGAAATAATAATGTCTGTAAAATAATCAAATATGGCAGCAATCAGAATTGATTAAATCATAAAACTAATAGCTCTATCACACATTTCCTTTTGTATGTACATAATTGAAAAACTTCAGAGAAAGCATGTATTTAAGTATCAAGAGGTTTTATGATGCCTGTGCTATAAAATAATCAGTGCTTGTTAGATGAAATACTGCATCAAAATCTTACTTTAACGGCCTCCGTCCAGTTCGAATCCCGGTATGGAAATATCACAAAAATTACTTTGTGATCCCTAGTTTGGTTAGGACATTATAGACTGATCACCAGATTGTCCGAAAGTAAGACGATCCGTGCTTCGGAAAGTTAAGCCGTTGGTCACGGTTACTACTTACTGATGTCATTACATGATTCATGTCAGGGACCTTTGGCGGCTCAATAGTAACCCTGACGCCAGGGTTGATGAGGTTGGTAATCCACCATGATTCTGATATCAAGTCGAACTTTCCGTCGCAAAAATATGGAACTGACAATAATTTAAAAAACCCTATTTTCACAAATTTTCCAAAAGGCAGTTCCACTTAGTTTCAACTGGTCTGAATCATTACTTTCAGTGTACGTTACAGTGTCACTAACATCCATACGTATTTGTATGGCTGTACGTATTTGTACAGGGTATAAGTGACATCGTAACGAATACTGAAGGGGATGATTCAATTCATAATTCTGAGTTAATATCAGGTGGAATTTTCCATTGCGAACACAAAAAGAAAATCACGAATTTTGCGACGTTTCCACATGATATTAACACAGAATAATAAACTGAATAATTCCCCTCAGTATTCGTTATGATGTCACTAACACCCTGTATACTGGTATTCTAACACGATTTTTGTAAACCTATTGTAATGTAATAATACCTATACGTATATAATAAAAAATATACATATTTTAAATTTAATATAGGTAACTAAAAAAACTATAAAGGAAAAAGTGTCATTACAACCTTAATTAGGTAGAGCTACTTTCATATAAAAGAGTTCAACGAGCGCTTTCATTTTCTTAAGTAGTCGCCTGCTAAACCTGAATTCTACCTGCATCCATAAAACGTAAACTCTAAAGGTAATTATCATTAAGACGCGAAAGACATCTTATCTTCTATTAAAGAACATACTATATTTAATACGCTATTTCTTGAATATATCAAGCGATATCCCATTTTCACAGGGCCCACTTATTTACCCTAAATATGTGGGCAATAATTCTAACAACACATAACATAAGCTCACGAATACATCCCAATTGGGGTAGTCAGAGGTACATCCATCGCAAGATGAACTAAGTACCCACACCTCACCGAGCTTTCTCATAGGTCAACGTTATTTAAGGGGCAATGTATACGTTTTTACAATAAGATTCCCATTGACATTCAGAATTTGCCTTTCAACTGTTTTATTTGCCTTTCAACTGTTTTAAGACAGTAGTTAAACAAAAATTTTACAAAAAAGGTTACTTATTATAAAGTTAGTGATTATTTAGAAGATATGATGCAACTGTCTGAGAACTGATATTAGGCAGCTAAATTACTCAATTGTATACCAATATTTTATGTTTATTTTTATTTTTTTAAAGAACGTCTAGGGCCCTGTGCCGAGGTTTTTCTTGCAGCTTCTTTTCCCCGGCTATACAGGTTGTGAGAAGCTGCAGTAGTTTTAGGCGGATGAGACGTTCGTTATGTAAAAATTGACGATTCAAAGTGTAACTATGTTACCTACTGAATAAAGATATTTTTGAATTTGAATTTGAATTTTGAAATAGGTGGTGAGCAGTATCGTCGTCTATAATAGTCGAGCCAACTACTTGAACCGAACCGAATAAACGCTCTAAATTGGCAGGAAAACCAACCCTATTGAAGATTAGGTCATATTCTCCAAAAACACATTGTTCAGTTTTATTTCAGCTTTAAGAACGTGAAATCAAATTATTTATAGTATACATGAATTTGAAAACAAAATCGGACTCAACCCTGTTTATTTTGTCTAAAAAATGGTGAGTTCATCGCGCACCAATTTCTGACAGCGTAGAATTACGCAGTCTATTTAACGCATAATGCGCGTCCTATCAATGCGAAACGGAGCGTACGCACGTTGCACCGTATTCAGTTACATACAACCCATAGATGTATTATCCAAATACCAATTTAAATAGCATTTTACATATTTTTATGTTACATTATCTATAATAATAAATAAGCATTTTATTATAATAAGTATATGAAAAGAAATATAATACGTGTCGTATCGTATTTAAAAGTGTACATTGCTCAGCTAGTAGGTTCTAAGAAGAATTAATGATAAGGACATCTAGGTACTTACAACAATGGACAGGACCTTAAAGTTTGTTTTAAATAGGTAAGTAGTTAAATATTTATTTAGTAGTCATGAAATTATAGGTAATTAATTAAAATTACCTTTGCAAATCTAAAAATAATTTTTAACATCTATAAGAAATAATCATCATTTTAGGTTTTTTACAGAAGCGACTGCCTGTCTGACCTTCCAACCAAACCGAAAACCAGCCCAATACAGAAAAAAAAACTTAAATCTAAACCTAATCTATGAATCGCATCTATGAGAAATAATAAGTACAAAATATGCCACCAGCCTTTCCGGTAATGAAGATTAATGCACCGACCACATGTGGTCTAATGTATGGCAACACTGGCTGCCCTTTTACTTGCCTTGTTTTGCGTAAACGATATCTAATCATGTGGTGTGAAAGACATAGTTTGTATTCAATTTTACCGTGAGATATCTTGCGTAAATAGAAAACATTTATTATTTAATACTTATCTTTTTTAGATGGCAGATTCCTTCAGTTAATTGATGCGAATTATCGATTACTGATTCAATATCAAACTGCTGACTATCTTATCTGTTATGATCACGCAACGAATATATTATATCTGTATGTTGTTATTATTCTGATAGCTGAATAAATGCACAATGAAATATAACATGCTTGATAACAGTTTACTTACTAATAATTTTACTTATTCAATGGTGTTTTTTTCGAATGCCTAATAGTGGAAAGACAGATTTAGTTTATTTTATTTCGTTATCTTGTAATTTGCCTGTATATTTAAAAATACATATTTTATATAATGGCAATTATTTGTATTTTATTTTATATATTGCACATCAATTTAATGGTCGATATCTTACTCAAATGAACAAAATTAACGAACAAGTTATGCAAAAGCTAAAAATTATTAATAAATGAACTATATTTGCATAAAAAAGAAAGTCTTATGACGTCATTTATTCGCTTCTCTTCACACATCGTACTGTTTTACGATGTGAATTAAATGCAATCAAATGTAATGTTATAATTTCGCATGAATTTTAATTTGTAAGTACCGTAAGTAACAGTGTGACTCAAGAGAACCTCTACGTAAGACAATGAATTTGATTTTGAAACTACTGACAGTTTTATGGTGAGATTCACAGCAAACAATTATGCTGCAATGCTAACCGTGTAAGTGAGAATGTATTATTTACATACTCTCGTAAGTATACACGAATTGAGAAAACTTTAGATAAAATCACTGGCGTACGTAATATTACTTTTCAAACAAATTAACTCAATTTCAAATCCTCACTCTATTATTAAATGAACATTTTAATGAGCGTACTTACATGTATTTTCATATATTATTATAGCATCCTTTTCTAAAGTAAACAATAATTTAGCTACTCATAATACCAGCGCCATCTGCCGCTGACGCTCTGAACTACGAGCCAACTTCATTAATGATCTAAATATGTTCTCTTTATACAAACTACATACACTACCACCATCTCGTGGAATGGATTTGAAAGTTTTTATGTTACCCGATAGATGTCGCTACTTTACTGTATACAGAAAAGAGAAATATACTGCATAGATCAATGCAGTTACCTAGTACCTACTCTACATTTATAATTACGAAATTTATGTAGTGTTATTTCATGAAACGTACCTTTATTGGTTGGTAGGGTGGTAGGCCTCTGTGCTGGTACCCGGTTAGGAGGTGGTTTCCGCGGGGAAGGGGGTGGTGCGAGAGACGCAGTGCGCGCACGCACGGACACCGGCGAAGATGACAATTTCTGCACGACGCCATTCTTCTTGGCTGGAAAAAAAAGAAAATTCTTTATGAGTATCTAAATCTACTTCTAATCATAAAAAAGTATTCAATGGGTACTAAAACTGAAATAATAATTACTGTCCAGCACTACTCATATTACGAAAAGGCAGATAAAAATTCGGATATGAAATTATGTCAACATAACGCGCTGTGATAACATACGCGTAATTTAATATGCTCACAAAACACACACACGCGCATCACATATGTAAATACCTTATAGGTACTTAATGAAAATAGGTTCATTAACCTTATAGAAGTTTTTGCTTGATAAACTCTACATAATGTACCTACCTATGTATAGTATAAGCAAACATGTAAGATAAAGACCAGTGCATATACCTACTTAAATAGCAAAATCCCATTACTAGAGATATGAACTTTGTAAACCAAAACCATAGAATGAACAATAATACCATGTACAAAACGTTGGCCATCTATGCAATATTAGAATAACGACAAGAAAAAAAGTTTTTTTACTCTGGCTGCCGGTTTGATTGTATCTGTATAAGACAAGCATATAAATATATAACCCCCAATTATTACGTATCTGAGAAGACAGACAGCTTCTCTGGTCGTCATTATGTTATGGGTTATTCTATTCTAAGCTATTATGCTGGCGCTGTGAATGGCAGAGTCGCGTTTAATCGAACCAGTTCGTCTGACACACTTTGCAAAGGACAACCTTCGAGCTGCTATTGTCTATACCTAATACAGTACGCTTGCATAACGTGTTACAAAACCCATACCCACTTGAGACGATGCTTAACTTTTTTGCCAATCGCCTGTACACATTAGAACTTTAAAAGTTAGTGATTATTTAGAAGATATGAATGCATGGGATTAACTGTCTGAGAACTGATATTAGGCAGCTAAATTACTCAATTGTATACCAATATTTTATGTTTATTTTTATTTTTTTAAGATCTTTATCTTATCTTATCTTAACGTCTAGGGCTCTGTGCCGAGGTTTTTCGTGCAGCTTCTTTTCCCCGGCTATATAGGTTGTGAGAAGCTGCAGTAGTTTTAGGCGCATGAGACGTTCGTTATGTAAAAATTGACGATTCAAAGTGTAACTATGTTACCTACTGAATAAAGATATATTTGAATTTGAATTTGAACTGTCTGAGAGTGTAAGTATACGCTTAAGAAATTCATAATCGTTGCCAAATTATAAAAATAAGAATATTCTGGGATCTGATATCTCTTGATACTTATATCAGACGATAGTCTGGCTAACAGCAAGTTGGCAATAAAAAGAAATGACTTTGAAATATCTTTGCATGGTCTAAGAGAACAAATAGATCTTTCAACAAATAGTTTTCTCCACCCCAATCTCATCAGTCATCCCGTGATCATGGCACTTGCAACAGTGTCGAAATATCGGGAGTTTCATATTCTTACTTTAATCGCGGTGAGAGCCCGTTATAATGTGTTTTAATTAAAATAGATCTTAATTCATTTTTATTTGCAAGTGAAAAGCTTTTTATTGCATGTTTAGAAGTTTATGGGAATATGTTTTATGAAATATTCATAGCCTATTGTCATCTTCGTGTGCGACTCTATAATAAGCTTCGTAGCACGATTGGATATGGGATATTTCGTCATGTTTCCGAGAAAAGCCTTCGACAGACGTGTCACCAGGTATATAATCAAAAATTGCAGGAATTACGCGCTCCAATGATTCTGTCGTCATAAGTAGTAGCACAGTGCCCGTTCGCAGCGATTATTTTATCACTTCCTTCCTTGTCTGCAGTTTACTTAGTAGTTAAATCTATTACACCATTGTGGTCAGAACTCAACTTGTTTTCTTGTGATTTTTTACTTTATAAATAGCAACTGATATGTATCTAAGCCACGATTATAAATATGTTAATTTAAAATAACATACAGTCTAGTCATATAGTCTAGGTATTTGACGTTGATTGTATACGTTAGTTTTATGGATAGAATAAATATACCTCTAGACAATTTAAATTATCATCCGCTTAATGTATAAACCTAGCCTAGGTAATGTCTAAACTCTAAAATATAGAGCAAGCAATTAAGTGAGACAAGTAGGTAATTCATTTGATAAGTAATTAGCATTTTATTTACATTTTCAAAGCGAAATGTATAAACGGAAATAAAATCCTTAGCTAGATGATCTATAATGTAAACATTGGCAGTAATTTTACTGGTTTCACATAATCGTAACTATTGCCTACAGCAACTGCAAAGGACTGCTTAAACTGTCCCATAAGAGTATGTGGTTCTGAGCCAAGTAACCGCGCAGTTCGAATAAATTCTTACTGCATTCAAACTTCAGAGTACCTACCCACTGCCGTCTACCAAATGGTATGCAACCTAAAACCACCAGAGCGTGTCACACAAACAAGGACTATCTCATGCCATAACGATTCCCATGAGAATCTTTATTTTCCCATACTACACAGTTTGAGGGCTCTACAGACGCACAATGGTCGATAGAGAAGATTGCATATTGTGTCGAGATTCAACGTGTTTCGCTTCCATATGCCATTTTATCTCGCATTGAAACGAGTTCGATAACTTCGATGGCTCCGTTCATCATTGCCATGAGAACTGATGGAGACAATTTCGCTTTCTGATAAGTATTAATAAAGGTTGAAAAAAGTCAATATTAGTAATTCAACGAAAAACAGTGCTTGCTAACAGTGTAATCATTTCCGACTTTCGTTGAGTCAACATTACGTTATAAATTATGTTACTTATAAGCCAATTTCTTTTATAGTAGGTAACCAAGTCTGACGCGGAGTATATCTGATGAAGTATCGCAGTTTTTACCCTAACAATCTATAACAATCTTAAGGGTGAGTGATCTCAAGGGTGGCTTGTTGTGATGACGTCAGCAATGACTCACCCTGAACGGTGGGGGGTGTGGCAGGCGGCGGGGGGCGCGCGGGGGTGCTCGCCGGAGGGGCGCTCTCCCGCTTCTTGCCATTCCCTGAAACACAAGTAAACTCCAGTTAGCTACCTTCAACTTTGTAATGTCAGTTCTAGGTGAGTGAGAGCTATAGAAGGCCTAGCTCCTGTATGTACACTAGCTAACATAATAACTCACGCAGATCGAGACGTCTCCCAAGTACGCATCGTCCTTGACGCAAAGTGTTCATATAATTCGGACGGGTTATACTACTTCCTTAGGTACTTACGTTAGCGAGTGTACGAGTAGGAACATTTACAACTTGGCTTGTCCCTCAGGTATTATTACTTAAGTTGTACCAGTCTAGTCTCCAAGGTCATTTAATTAGGTACAGAGGTAAGAGGAGAAGTAAAACATATTATTTTAAGGTCAAATTAAACGCATTTACAACCCAGAGTTTGTTAAAACATCAGTATTGAAACGTAAATGAAATGCCCAGCGAAAAATAACTGTTTATTCAGCTCATTAAACATGTAAATTAATGTAATCGCGTTAGTAGCAAGTCGCTGATTTGTGACGAATATATACATTCGCCTGACAGCCGTGAAAACTGCGGTTTCTAATTAGGATCACGACAGAGATTGAGTTTTTACTGAGATTATCTCGGCACCTGTCTAAGCTGACGCGACCGTGGGAAGCACGTTCCACAGATAAGCAAAAACAAAGTAAAAACGTAACAGGCATTTAAAAACGACGTACCTATCACAGTCGCTATCACAGTAATTTCTAAATTGCACCATCCATGGCATACCTATTTGAAACTCGTAATTATGTGTTTAGCTACTGGTAAACCTAAAGTCAAAGAGACGTCAGAAGATAAACCTGTAGATAGTTTTGTTATCCGCCCTTAAGATAAATATGACAAACAGTTTTATGACGAGTTTATAACAAATTCATCATGATTTGCATTCTTTTATCGCCTATAAAAGTCAAGTCGTCTGTTTAAATAATTTGTGTTATAACTTTACTATCTAACATTAAACTTCTGGCCACATCCTGCGAACCTACTGGTAACTGAAACCGCAGATTTACATAAATTTAGAAATTGACGGACGGAAAAGTTGGTGTGTATTATGATAAATATCTACGTAACAACAATTAATGACGTACGAATTAATGAACACGATAAATAGCATAAATAAATGAAGTACCTACCTAATAATTGTTACATTTGGTTGTGTTTTCAATATAATACTAGTTACGAATTACAGACTGTATTTTTTCACAAAAAGGGTCAGAGAGACATAAAAGAT